>NW_028270171.1:5283470-5410970 GCF_037043375.1 Chiloscyllium plagiosum
ACTGCCCAACCTCACCAATGCTGTTGATTCTCAATTTCTGTCACAGAGATACCTGTACACCGACTGGGGTTTCTCAGGGAGATACCTGTACACCGACTGGGGTTTCTCAGGGAGATACCTGTACACCGACTGGGGTTTCTCAGGGAGATACCTGTACACCGACCGGTGTGTCTCAGGGAGATACCTGTACACCGACTGGGGTTTCTCGGGGAGATACCTGTACACTGACTGGGGTTTCTCAGGGAGATACCTGTACACCAACTGGGGTTTCTCGGGGAGATACCTGTACACCGACTGGGGTTTCTCAGGGAGATACCTGAACACCGACTGGTGTCTCTCAGGGAGATACCTGTACACCGACAGGTGTGTCTCAGGGAGATACCTGTACACCGACTGGGGTTTCTCAGGGAGATACCTGTACACCGACCGGTGTGTCTCAGGGAGATACCTGTACACCGACTGGGGTTTCTCGGGGAGATACCTGTACACTGACTGGGGTTTCTCAGGGAGATACCTGTACACCAACTGGGGTTTCTCGGGGAGATACCTGTACACCGACTGGGGTTTCTCAGGGAGATACCTGAACACCGACTGGTGTCTCTCAGGGAGATACCTGTACACCGACAGGTGTGTCTCAGGGAGATACCTGTACACCAACTGGTGTCTCTCAGGGAGATACCTGTACACCGACTGGTGTGTCTCAGCGAGATACCTGTACACCAACTGGTGTCTCTCAGGGAGATACCTGTACACCGACTGGTGTGTCTCAGCGAGATACCTGTACACCAACTGGTGTCTCTCAGGGAGATACCTGTACACCGACTGGTGTGTCTCAGGGAGATACCTGTACACCGACCGGTGTGTCTCAGCGAGATACCTGTACACCGACTGGTGTCTCTCAGGGAGATACCTGTACACCGACTGATGTCTCTAAGGGAGATACCTGTACACCGACTGGTGTGTCTCAGGGAGATACCTTTACACCGACCGGTGTGTCTCTAAGGGAGATACCTGTACACCGACCGGTGTGTCTCAGGGAGATAACTGTACACCGACTGGTGTCTCTCAGGGAGATACCTGTACACCGACTGGTGTCTCTAAGGGAGATACCTGTACACCGACTGGTGTCTCTAAGGGAGATACCTGTACACCGACCAGTGTGTCTCAGGGAGATACCTGTACACCGACTGGTGTCTCTCCGGGAGATACCTGTACACCGACCGGTGTCTCTCAGGGAGATACCTGTACACCGACTGGTGTCTCTCCAGGAGATACCTGTACACCGACCGGTGTCTCTCCGGGAGATACCTGTACACTGACCCGGTGTCTCAGGGAGATACCTGTACACCGACCGGTGTGTCTCTAAGGGAGATACCTGTACACCGACCGGTGTCTCTCAGGGAGATACCTGTACACCGACTGGTGTGTCTCTAAGGGAGATACCTGTACACCGACCGGTGTCTCTCAGGGAGATACCTGTACACCGACCGGTGTCTCTCAGGGAGATACCTGTACACCGACCGGTGTGTCTCAGGGAGATACCTGTACACCGACCGGTGTGTCTCAGAGAGATACCTGTACACCGACCGGTGTGTCTCAGGGAGATACCTGTACACCGACTGGGGTTTCTCAGGGAGATACCTGTACACCGACTGGGGTTTCTCAGGGAGATACCTGTACACCGACTGGGGTTTCTCAGGGAGATACCTGTACACCGACTGGGGTTTCTCAGGGAGATACCTGTACACCGACTGGGGTTTCTCAGGGAGATACCTGTACACCGACTGGTGTCTCGCAGGGAGATACCTGTACACCGACCGGTGTGTCTCAGAGAGATACCTGTACACCGACTGGGGTTTCTCAGGGAGATACCTGTACACCGACTGGGGTTTCTCAGGGAGATACCTGTACACCGACTGGGGTCTCGCAGGGAGATACCTGTACACCGACCGGTGTGTCTCAGAGAGATACCTGTACACCGACTGGGGTTTCTCAGGGAGATACCTGTACACCGACTGGGGTTTCTCAGGGAGATACCTGTACACCGACTGGTGTCTCGCAGGGAGATACCTGTACACCGACCGGTGTGTCTCGCAGGGAGATACCTGTACACCGACCGGTGTGTCTCGCAGGGAGATACCTGTACACCGACCGGTGTGTCTCTCAGGGAGATACCTGTACACCGACCGGTGTGTCTCAGGGAGATACCTGTACACCGACTGGTGTCTCGCAGGGAGATACCTGTACACCGACTGGTGTCTCTCAGGGAGATACCTGTACACCGACTGGTGTCTCAGCGAGATATCTGTACACCGACTGGTGTCTCTCAGGGAGATACCTGTACACCGACTGGTGTCTCTCAGGGAGATACCTGTACACCGACTGGTGTCTCAGCGAGATATCTGTACACCGACTGGTGTCTCTCAGGGAGATACCTGTACACCGACTGGTGTCTCTCAGGGAGATACCTGTACACCGACTGGTGTCTCAGCGAGATATCTCTACACCGACTGGTGTCTCTCAGCGAGATACCTGTACAGTGACCGGTGTCTCTCAGCGAAATACCTGTACACCGACCGGTGTCTCTCAGCGAGATACCTGTACACCGACTGGTGTCTCTCGGAGATATCTCTTATCCTGTCTTTGCTCCTACATTTCCAGTCTCACAGCCTTTAACTGATGATAGTTTGCCTCGGACCCAGAGGCAATGGGAGGGTTGGGTGGTGTAGAGAAACGATCAGTAGAACTAGCAATAAAGTGGTAAATCTGTGTGCAGCAGGTTTTTATACAGTGGCCTGATGTTAGCAAAGGCACTGGTGTGTGAAATGCCCAGGATTTGCAATCCCGCCAGACAAACGTCCTCTCAGGGAATTTTGGGATTCTGTTCCTTTTTGTGGAAACTGCTCAGGTTGAAGTGAACTCAAGTTGACAGTGAGGCTCCCTTCATTCTTTGACAGATTAAAACGTGCTTCAGGCAAGAGCCAACAGCTGCTCAGGTAGCAGTCAGTGCAAGCTCAGGGTGTGGCAAATTCTTCCCAACCTCCAGGTTTTGAACAAAAAAGGAAGGTGTTTTGGAATTTCTCCTGGGTTTTATCTGCATGGTTAAACCACAGATGTATAGCACTAGAATTTCCATTCCTCCCAGTCATAGAGTCATACAGAATGGAAACAGAGCCTTTACTCCAACTCGTCTGTGCTGACTAGGATCCGCAACATCTTGATCGTCTCTTTAGTTAAAGTTGGATTCTGTACAATTTGCGTGGGCCTTCTCTGGGTGCTCTGGTTTCCTCCCACAGTTCAAAGCTTTGCAGGTTAGGGTGGGTTAGCCATGGGAAATTTCCCCATAGTGTTCAAAGATGCGCAGGTTAGGGTGGGCTAGCTTTGGGAAATTGCCCCATAGTGTCCAGGGATGTGCAGGGCTGGGTGGGTTAGCCAAGATAATGACCCCGTGTGAGCTTACAGGCATGGGACGAGTCTGGATGGGATGCTCTCTGGAGGGTTAGTGCAGACTCGATTGGCCGAATGGCGTCTTTCTGCATTGTAAAGATTCTATAGTATTACGATATGCACTATTTGACACCTTCACTGAATCCCCACTGTCAACAAAGGTATTGAGGGAACCAAGGCAAATACATTAAGCTAATTTACAGTGATTGTCTTGAATGGTGGAACAGGCATGAGGGGCTGAATGGCTTACTCCTCCTCCCATTTGTTCTATTCTAGAGTGTTAATATAGGTGGTGTGATAACTCCTGGAATAAAAGTTTGTGTTGACCCTCTGACTCGAACGTGCAACCATCCATGAGAATCTCGGAGGCATGGTTAGTGAGTTTACGGATGACACCAAAATTAATACCATAGTGGACAGTGAACAAAGTTACCTAAGAGTGTAGTGGGATCTTGATCAATTGGGCCAGTGGGCTGAGGAATGGCAGATGGAGTTTAATTTAGATTTTTTAAAATGCAACATCTTTATTTAAGACAAACTAGGGTAGAACTTACACAGTAAATGGTAGGGCCCTGGGGAGTTTTCTGACACCGCCCTCGGGGTGCAGATGTATAGTTCCTTGAAAGTGGTGTCACAGGTAGACAGGGTGGCGAAGAAGGTGTTTGGCATGCTTTCCTTCATCAGTCAGATCATTTAGTATCGGAGTTGTGACATTATGTTACAGCTGTACAAGTCATTGGTAAGGCCACATTTGCAGTACTGTGTAAAATTCTGGATGTCCTGTTATAGGAAGGATGTTGTTATACTGGTAAGGCTGCAAAAAAGATTTGCAAGGATGTTCCTGAAACTGGAAGGTTTGAGTTATAAGGAGAAACTGGGAAAGGGTGGGACTTTTTTTTTCCCCTGAAGGGTAGGAGGCTGAGGAGTGAGTGACCTTATAGAGATTTATAAAATCACAAGGGCATAGAAAGCTGAATAGCCAAGATTTTTTCTCCCCAGGGTAGGGAGTTCAAAACTAGAGTGCAGAGGTTTAAGATGAGAGGGAAGAGATTTTAAAAGGGCTCTGAGGAGCAACTTTTTCAACACAGTGGTGCGTAAATGAAATGAGCTGCCAAAGGAAGTGATAGAGGTGAATATAATTACAACATTGTAAATAGAGGAAGGCATATGGCGTACTGGCTTTTATTGGTAGAGGAATTGAGTTCCGGAGTCCTGAGGTCATGATGCAGTTGTATAAGACTCTGGTGCGGCCGCATCTGGAATATTGTGTGCAGTTTTGGTCGCCATACTATAGGAAGGATGTGGAGGCACTGGAACGGGTGCAGAGGAGGTTTACCAGGATGTTGCCTGGTATGGAAGGAAGATCGTATGAGGAAAGACTGAGACACTTGGGGCTGTTTTCATTAGAGAAAAGAAGGTTTAGGGGTGACTTGATTGAGGTGTACAAGATGATTAGGGGGTTAGATAGGGTTGACAGTGTGAACCTTTTCCCGCGTATGGAGTCGGGTATTACAAGGGGGCATAGCTTTAAATTAAGGGGGGGGTAGATATAGGACTGAAGTTAGGGGTAGGTTCTTCACTCAGCGAGTCGTGAGTTCATGGAATGCCCTGCCAGTATGGTGGACTCTCCCTCTTTATGGGCATTTAAGCGGGCATTGGATAGGTATATGGAGGATAGTGGGTTAGTATAGGTTAGGTGGGCTTGGATCGGCGCAACAGCGAGGGCCAAAGGGCCTGTACTGCGCTGTATTCTTCTATGTTCTATGTTCTATTTAAAAGACATTTGGACAAGTATGTTCGGGGGATATGGGCCAAACGCAGGCAAATAGGACCAGTTCAGTTTAGGAAACCTGGTCCACAAGGACACGTTGGGCTGAAGAGGCTGTTTCCATGCTTTATGTCTCTGTCTCTATCCAAATCAAACTGACAATGTCAACAAGGGCATTTAATAGAAACAGAATATAGGAGTAGGAGTAGGCCACTAGGCCTTTCAAGCCTGCTCTGCCAATTGATATGATCATGGCTGGTCATCCAACTCACTGCTCTGTTCCTTCCCATATCCTTTGATCCCTTTAGTCCTAATAACTATATCTACATCTTACTTGAAAATCTTCAACATTTTGGCCTCAAGTTCTTGGGGCAGAGAATTCCACAATCTCACCACTCTCTGGGTGAAGAAGTTCCTCCTCGTCTCTGGCCTAAGGGACCTATCCATTATCCTTACTCTGTGACCCAGTCATCAAAAACATCCTTCCTGTACCTTCTTGTAGAAAGTTCTTAGCTTATCACTTTAAATGTGTCTAATCACAAGTGCTTCAATCCAGTTCAAAATACTCCAGGCAGACCAAGTTTGTAAAGATGGACTTATATAGAACACAGCTTGCACTTATGTCGCACCTTTACACTACTGTGACTACTTTGGTACATTAATCAAACATTGTCACTAAGTCAAAGGAAGTGTTAAGAGGCCTGCCATAATCTGCATCAAAGTGGTTGCCCTTTAAAGAAAGGGTGAGGTGGGAAGTTTTGGGATGGAATCCCAGAGTTTAGGTGCACGATGGCTGAAGGCACAACTAACTGAAATCCTAATGCTGTTGGTTCCATAATTTTCACTTGTTGGCAGCAGATAGCTAGAAAGTATTTTTGATATTATGTAATCTTGAGTAAATTATTGGTACACAAGTTCAGGGAAAGTTTTCAATTAAATAAGCCACTCCAATCTCCAGTAAATCAAATTAAAATGGTATGTTGCATCATAGTGAAGGAACTTAAAACTGTTGTACGAATGAAAGGAAGAAGCTGGAGGTAAAATGGCTGAATTCTATCCTATTTATGAGCATGTCAGAAATCACTTGACAACTATGGGCAGCACGGTGGCTCAGTGGTTAGCACTGCTGTCTCACACACCAGGGTCCCAAGTTTGATTCCAGCCTTGGGCGACTGTCTGTGTGGAGTCTGCACATTCTCCCCGTGTCTGCGTGGGTTTCCTTCGGGTGCTCCAGTTTCCTCCCACAATCCAAAGATGTGCAGGTCAGGTGAATTGGCCATGCTAAATTGCCCGTAGTGTTAGGTGCATTAGTCAGAGGGAAATGGGTCTGCAGGAGTCCTTCGGAGGCTCGGTGTGGACTTGTTGGGCTGAAGGGCCTGTTTCCACACAGTAGGGAATCTAATCTAAACAGATAACTGGATAACGAGACTTCTAAGTTGTTAGGACTAGTTGGAGCAAAGACTCTGTTTCCATGTTGTGTGACTCTATCCTTGGGGTTACCATTGACCAGAAACTCAACTGGACTCACCACTTAAACACAGTGGCTACGAGAGCAGGTCAGATACTAGGGATTCTGTGGCAAGTAACTCAGCTCCTCACATCCCAAGTCTACCCACCATCTACAAGGCACAAGTCAGGAGTGTGATGGAATACTCCCTGCTTGCCTGGGTGCAGCTCCAACAATACACAAGAAGGTCACCATCCAGGACAAAGCAGCTGCTTAGTTGGCACCACATCTACAAACAGTCAATCCCTCCACCACTGGTGCTCAGTAGCAGCAGTGCGGACTATCTACAAGAAGCACTGCAGAAATTCACCAAAGATCCTCAGACAGCACCTTCCAAACACACGACCACTTCCATCTAGAAGGACCAGGGCAGCAGGTACTTGGGAACACCACCCCCTGCAAGTTCCCCTCCAAGCCATTCAGCGCCCTGACTTGGAAACTTATCGCCATGCCTTCACTGTCGCTGGATCAAAATCCTAGAATTCCCCCCCTACTGGCATTGCGGGTCTACCTCTAGCACGTGGACTGCAGCAGTTCAAGAAGGCAGCTCACCCCCAACTTCCCAAGGGGCAACTAGGAATGGGCAACAAATGCTGGCCCAGCCAGTGACACCCACATCCCACAAATGAATTTTTAAAAAAACCTCCACATATACACAGGTGCCTTAGTCTCACAATACAATTGTTGTATTAAATAACCTGTTGTTTCCATGTGTTTTCTCCCTTAGGCTACAGAGAAGGGTTTCTATGGAAACGTGGCCGAGATAACGGGCAGTTCCTGAACAGGAAGTTTGTCCTGTCGGAGGCTGATGGGAATCTGAAATATTTCACCAAGCACGATGTAGGTCTAACGTTGTTCTGGACTTATTTTCACTCGGTTGTCAACTCTGTAATGGTTCAGACAGACCTGTGAAGCCAATGAGCCTTAGCAACAGTCAGAAAGCAGCTCAACACAACCTTTCAGCCTGGACAGTGGGAATAGGTGCTGGGGTAGGGGGGCTTGGGGGGCAGTTCGACTTGAAAATTTGGGGGCCACAATATTTGAGACATGGCGGTTCCAACAGAGCGAGTGTTACACAAGGAGGCAGCTTGTGATCTTGCATTTTCTGTTTTTCAAACTTTGGGTGTGGCCTAAATAACTCAACCTTGAAATTTGGCTCCAGCAACAATTAAAAACAAGGCATCATGTGGTCTTTCTTGAAAAGCAAACACAAGGTCTCGTCATAATTTTCTCCACCACTGCCTCTCGCCCGTACTTACAGACCTTCCTCCCCAACTCATACAGTTCCTCCACATTTCCCGCTGCAGATTCCTTCCTACCTCCTCCCCCCCCCCTCCCCACCCCGTGATCCTACAGTTCCATCAGTGGGATCTCCACAGTGTTCCAGATGTGTGTGGGTCACAGTGGGATACAGTTAGGGAACTCTGTGACTCACAAAAATACACACACTCTCTCTGTCTCTCTCTCTCTCTCCCTCCCTCTCTCACACATACACACACTCTCACACTCTGTCTCACACACACACACACACACACACACAGTGCTCAGTGCGGGATCTGTTTGAATAGAAAGCAGGAGGATTTTATATTGACCGCACAAAACTAGCTCAGTGGTTAGCACTGCTGCCTCAGCGCCAGGGACCCGGGTTCGATTCCAGCCTCGGGTGACTGTCTGTGTGGAGTTTGCACATTCTCCCCGTGTCTGCGCGGGTTTCCTCCAGGTGCTCTGGTTTCCTCCCACAATCCAGAGGTTAGGGTGGATTGGCCATGCTAAGTTACCCATGGTGTCCAGGGATGTGCAAGCAGGATGCATTAGCCATGGGAAATGCAGGGTTAGAGGGATAGGATGGGTCTGGGTGGGATGCTCTTTGGAGAGTCGGTGTGGACCAATGGGCTGAATGACCTCTCTCTGCACTGTAAGGATTCTATGATTCTCTATGAAAACAATCATCACCCAGATCCCACAAAATAGTTTCAACCCAAAAGTTATGAAGGTGAAAGAAAGCATTTCTTTTCAGAATCTTAAAATAGAACATAGAAAAAGTACAGCACAGAACAGGCCCTTAGGCCCACAATGTTGTGCAGAGATTTAATCCTAATCTAAAATATAATAACTTAACCTAGGCACCTCTCAACTCACTGCTATCCATGTGCATGTCCAGCAGTTGCTTAAATGTCCCCAATGACTCTGCTTCCACCACCACCGCTGGCAACGCATTCCATGCATTCACAACTCTCTGCATAAAGAACCTACCTCTGATGTCTCCTTTATACCTTCCTCCTAATATCTTCAAACTATGACCCCTTGTACCAGTCAGTCCTGCCCTGGGGAAAAGTCTCTGGCTGTTGACTCTATCTATTCCTCTCATTATCTTGTACACCTTGATCAGGTCTCCTCTCTTCCTCCTTCTCTCCAGAGAGAAAAGTCTGAGCTTATTCAACCTCTCTTCATAAGGCAAGCCCTCCAGTCCAGGCAGCATCCTGGTAAACCTTCTTTGTACCTTCTCCAAAGCCTCTGTATCTTTCCTATAGTAGGGCGACCAGAACTGGACACAATATTGCAAATATCCCAGAATCCTCTGGTTATGGTTCAGGTCCTGACCAAATAGTCCAGGCTGACCCTCGCAGTGTCATCCTGAGGGAGTGCAGTGCTCTCAGATTGTGCACACCTTTACATGTTAAACCAAGGCCCTGCAGGTGACTATCTCAGGTGAATATAAAATGTCCTCTGGCCAGTGGCTCAAAGGAGCTCCATCTCTGAAATTCTGTGTTTATCCTTAAATCAACTAAAAACAAGCCCCTCACTATTCTCCCATCGCTGTGTGAGGGAGTTCCCTGTGTGTAAATTGGTTGCCCTGTTTCCTACGGTGACTCTGAAGGGAGATGGTGGCTGCTCATCCAGGTGCCGGGATTATTTCTCTGTGGACATGATCAGTGCAACTAAATCTGGATACAAATTGTTGTGAAAATCCATCGGTGCCCCTTTACAGAGAAAATCCTTCCCTGGTCTACCCAGTATGTGTGACTCCAGACCCAAAGCAATGTGGTTGACTCTTCTCTGCCCTCTGAAATGGCCATTCAGTTCAGAGACAAGCAATAGATATTGGCCTTGCCATCACTGCCCACATCCCCTTGAGGAATAAAACAGAGAGATTCATAGAATCATGCAATACAGAGACCCTTAGGCCCATGCCAAAAATACACTCCTACCCACACTAGATCCGTAGCCGTGGAAACAGAATCCCAACAGTGTGGAAACAGGCTCTTCAGCCCATCAAGTCCACACCAACTCTCCAAAGGGTATCCCATCCAAACCCATTTCCCTACCCTGTTACTTACATTGACCCCTGACTAATACACCTAACCTATATATCCCTGAGCTGAAAATGTGTTGCTGGAAAAGCGCAGCAGGTCAGGCAGCATCCAGGGAACAGGAGAATCGATGTTTCGGGCACAAGCCCTTCTTCCTGAAGAAGGGCTTATGCCCGAAACGTCGATTCTCCTGTTCCCTGGATGCTGCCTGACCTGCTGCGCTTTTCCAGCAACACATTTTCAGCTCTGATCTCCAGCATCTGCAGACCTCACTTTCTCCTCATACATATCCCTGAGCACAATGGGCAATTTAGCATGGCCAATTCACCCTAATCTGCACATCTTTGGATTGTGGGAGGAAACCGGAGCACCCAGAGGAAATCCACGCAGACACAGGGAGAATGTACAAACTCCACACAGACAGTCACCTGAGGGTGGAATTGAACTCAGGTCCCTCGAGCTGTGAGACAGCAGTGCTAACCACTGAGCCGCCGTGCCGCCCTGAGTCGTAGAAATGTACAGCACAGAAACAGACCCATTACTCCAACTCATCCATGCCCCCCAGATATCCTAAATTAATCTAGCCTCATTTGCCAGCATTTGGCCCATATCCCTCCAAACCCTTCCTATTCATGTATCCCTCTAGATGCTTTTTAAATGCTGTAATTGTAGCAGCCTCCACCACTTCCTCTGGCAGCTCATTCCATACACTCACCACCCTCTGTGTGAAAATATTGAGACTTGAAAATTAAGGAGTGACACTTCAGTTGCACGTCCAAGTACTTTCTAAAGGTTGGGAGGTTTCAACCCCTCTCCCAGGCAGTTCAATCCAGACGCCACCCCCCCAACACCCTCTGGGTGAAAAAGACTTTCATCAAATTCCCTCTAAATCTTTTGCCTTTGACTTTAAAAGTGTGCCATGTTCCCAACATTCAGACTAAGATGGGAGAGACGAAAGGGGGGGGGGTGCAGTGGAGGGAGGGAAGAAACAACATTGCAAACGTGGAATGGTCTGTGAGCTCCTGAGGTCACGAAGGACGGTGTAGCAACAGACATTCTTCCTTTCCTCCTGAGCTAGCTCCAAGGTCATATTGCTTTTACTGCCTTCAGTATTTAGAAGGAGAAAATCTCAAGTTGCAGTTCCTGAAACTGATGTGTGAAGGAGGACAGATATGGGAAATGACATCACCTGGCCCAATTATAGCAACTATTACCAGCACTGTCTCCATCTTGTTCTGGATTTGGTCATCCCTTATTTACTCTCTCCATGACGCCACAACAACATTTCACAAACCAGCCTCGAGACAAAAAAAACCAGACTCGGAGAATTGCTTGGTGTTACGGAGCTGAAACCCTGCACAAAGCTCCATCTCTTGCAATCGGCATAATTGGGACGGAGGAAAGCCACATAAAAGGGAACACTGATTTGCACAACAGTTAACGGACTCAACTGCACCTTCCTCCTCTCCTCATGCTGTGTAAATTGGAACTCGGGTTCAAATCCCACCACGACAGATGGTGGAATTTGAATTCAATATAAATCTGGAATTAAGAGTTTAGTAGAGTCATAGAGATGTACAGCATGGAAACAGACCCTTCGGTCCAACTCGTCCATGCCGACCAGATATCCCAACCCAATCTAGTCCCATAATCCATTGTCGATTGTTACAAAAAAACCATCCGGTTCATTAATGTCCTTCAGGGAAGGAAACTGCCATCCTTACCTGGTCTGGCCTACATGTGACTCCAGACCCACAGTAATGGGGTTGACTCTTAAACCGCCCTCTGGCCAATTAGGGATGGGCAATAAAGGCTGGCCTGGCCAGTGATGCCCTCATCTTGTGAATGAATAAAAGCAAAATTGGTGTTCCCTTTCAAAGATTGGATCCAGTTCTGATGAGTGTAAAATGAAAAGCCCCTGTCACTGTCTAGAAAATATTTAAATTGGACATCACTAGGATAGATTGGTCCCAGAGGTAGGTTTTGAGGGGTTGGAAGTGGTCATGGAAATTGGGAAAATTATGCATGCATAATGAACCATTGACGGTGAACGCATCAGTTGTGGCTAATATTTAATTTGCCAACAAAGTGGAGAATGATGTTCTCCTCTCTCTCTCATTTTTTCCCTCTCCCTCTCTCTCTCTCTCTTTCTTAGGCTAAAGAGCCCAAGGCCGTGATTAAAGTGGACAATATCAATGCAACCTTCCAACCAACCAAGATTGGGAATCCCAATGGCCTTCAGATCACCTACCTGAAAGACAACAGCACTCGGAATATTTTCCTCTACCATGAAGAGGAAAAGGTGAGGCTGACAGGTGTGAAGATAATAACTCAATGCCAATAGTTCATGGTGTGGCTGTGAGTTTGAGTTTGCGTATCCGTAACTTATGTCCCCGTTCTAAATCGGGTGAAGTGGCCTGAGATGTCGATGTGGATAAGGTTTGCAAAGCAATCAGCAACAACGCCTATTTATTTAGCACCTTTAAAATTGTTTACCATCCCAAGGTGCTTCCCTGTGGAATGAAAGTGGGCTTCAAGCCAATGAGGGAGGGATGACCAAAATCTCGGTCAAAGACCTGAATTTTAAACAGGGCCATAAAGAGGGAAGCAGTGAGGTTTAGGAGGGTAATTTCAAAGGCTTAGGGACTAGACAGCTTAAGGTGTGATCATCATTGGTCAGGCAAAGAGAACAGTGATGTCAAAATAGGCCAGAGTCGTAGAAACATTGACAGTAGGAGCAGGAGTAGGCTATTTGGCCCCTTGAGCCTGTACCTCCACTCAATCTGATCATGGCTGATCATTGAGCTCAATACTCTAATCCCACCCTCCCCTCAGATCCCTTGATCCCTTTAGCCAATAAAGCTACATATGCCTCCTTCTTGAAAACACATTGGTTTGGCCTCAACTGCTTCCTGTGGCAGTGAATTCCATGGACCCACCACTCTCTGGGTGAAGATATTTCACCTCATCTCAGCCATAGACTCACAGTGTCCAACAGCATGAAAGGAGACACTTTGGTCCAACTTGTCTGTGCTGACCAAGTTTCCAAAACTGAACTAGTGTCCCATTTGCCTGCATTTGGCCCATATCCCTCTAAACCTTTCCCATTCATGTACCAGTCCAAATGTCTTTTAAACATTGTAACTGTCCCTCCATCCACCACTTCCTCTGGTGATTCATTCCACACGTGAACCACCCTCTGTGTGAAAAAGTTACTCCCACCTTAAAAATATGCCCTCTAGTTTTGAGCTCCCCCACCCTAGAGTAATGACCTTATTCACCTTGTTATGGCCGTTGTTATTTTATAAACCGCTGTAAGGTCACGCCTCAACCTCCTATGCTCCAGTGAAAAATATCACAGCCTGTCCAACCTCTCTTTACAACTCAAACCCTCCACTCTTAAGAGATTCCCTCTTTATCCTAAAATTATGACCCCTCGTACCGAACATGGTGCAGTCAGGGAATGGAGGGCAGTAGGGAGGGATTGTAGGGGAGGAGGAAATGACAGAGACAGACGAGGGAAAGGCAATGCAGGGAGAGAAAAATACAAGGAGGAAAACCGTTCGTTGGAGACTATGTAAGCAAAGGTAAATCAGCAAGAACTGGAATGATGAGTGAGTGAGACAGGACTAAAGGAAGACAATGTCAGCTCAGCTGAGCTTCAGCAAAAATATGTCTCTAATTTTCCTCAGTAATTGAAAAGGAAGTGGTGAGGCTTAATATATTAATTGGAATTTTGTGCTAATTGGGCTCAATTTGCATCAACAAATTAGGTCCATTTAGAAAACAAAGTTAAAGGCAATCCTCTGGGAGCAGTTGTGATGAATATTAAGTACAGAAATGAATTCATCCCACATAGTCCTCATTTAATGAATCTCTCATGCCTCTTAGAATCCCTGCAATTAAATTTAATCACATTTCTCTTCTTCTCCCTCTCCCCATGTACATCTCTGGATATAGATGTACCTTCATACACATGCAAATGAATGTTAGCATGAATTAGAATATAGAATCCCGACAGTGTGGAAGCAGGCCATTCAACCCACTGAGTCCACACCGACTCTCCGAAGAGCATCCCACCCAGACCCACCCCCTACCCAATCCAAATGACCCTGCATTTCCCATGGCTAACCCACCCAGCCTGCATGTCCCTGGACACTATGGGGAATTTAGCATGGCCAATTCACTTAACCTGCAGATCTTTGGATTGTGGGAGGAAACCGGAGCAAACCCACACACAGACACAGGGAGAATGTGCAAACTCCACGCAGATAATCACCCGAGGCTGGATCGAACCCGGGTCCCTGGTGCTGTGAGGCCACAGTGCTAACCACTAAGCCCATTAATTGGACTCAGTTTTTTGGTTCTGTTCTGTATTTCCTTCATATGTTCATGTATCTAATATGTTCCTCACAAATTTCAAATATACATAGAAACACCCAAAATAGGTGCCCAAGTAGACCATTTGGCCCATCAAACCGTGCTCTCCTATTCAGTACCATCGTGGCTGATCTGTTTCTGTTCTGAATTCCACATTCCCATCTCATTCTCAAGAACCCTTAATTCCCTTCCTCACACAAATCTATCCACATCTGCCTCAAGAATATTGAGTCACCTTGCCTCTACCTCCTTCTGAGGCAGAGTTCCAAAGTCTCACAGTCCTCTGAGAAAACATATTCTCTTTATCTCTGTCCTTAAAGGGCAATCTCTGACATTAAGTCAGTGCCCCCCTAGTTCTGGACTGACTCAGGAGAGGACACATCCTTTCACCCTTCACTTTGTCAACACCATCCACCATCTGTTACTCCTCCTTCCAGTGGGAACCAGCCCTGCCTTCCCAATCTATCATCCAATCACGGAATCCCTACAGGGTGTAAGCAGGCCATTCATCTCATCCAGTCCACACCAATCTTCCGCATCCCATCCTTCTGTAAATCTGGACCACCCCCCATGAGGGGCCTCTTGGTTCTGCGATCGGTCAAATAAACACTAGCAGCTCGGTCTCTTTTAGCAAGTTTTAACAATGTATTACGATGCTGGGCATAGATTTCCAGCAACACGGGGTTAAGCACCTGTGTGTACTCTGGGAAAGCTGCGCACAATCTTAAAACACAGACTTTTATAGGTCTCTTAACAAACAGAACAGCCTTAATTGCAAAATTAATCCAATAAAATGAAATGATTTGACCAATAGACATAAAATTGAGCCATTGATTTTTCCTGGGAACTGACTTGTTTTGCACTTCTTTATCTCCTGGACACCTAATTTCCAAGGTCAATTTAGAATACTTTAATAATGTCATATCTTACTTAGTTAATTCATACTATGAACAGGGCATTGTTTGTTAATCTCTTTCAATAAATTCAGGAATGCAGTTTTCAGCAGGGTTAGATGCCATTGCTCCTGGAAGCCATCTTGCTACGTTATTTTATGTTACTTGCATTAAGAAGCCATTTTTTAGTTAGTAAAGTCATGCATTAAATGGTTGCTCCTGACACCAGCCTAAATCCAAATTTTAGATCCTCACCTCTACCCTAGCCATGTAATCGTGCACATCCCCTCGGCAATTTAACATGGCTAATCCACCAAATCAACTTGAATCTTTCTCAACCAATTTCATGCCATCACACTTGGGCTAAACCTTTCACTACAATCAATGGTAAATGAACTTACTCTTATAACACAACCCACTCCATTTATTTGATTTTGTAAATCTTCTCTGAACTGCCTCCAATGCATTTAGATCCTTCATTAAATAAGGATGGCTAAAACCGCACACACTATTCAAAATGTGGTCTCCCCAATGCCCTGTATAACTGAGGCATAGCCTCCTTGATGTTACATTCAATGCTTCCCATAATGAAGGAAAACATCCCATTAATCTTCTTTATCACCAGCTGGACTTACAGACTAACACTTTGTGAATCATACGCTGGAACTCCCAGATGCCTCTGCATTTTAGAATTCTGCAGTTGATTTCCAAGAGGGGCATGGATAAAGTAAATAGCAAAGATCTTTTCTTTAGGGTGGGGCAGTTCAAAACTAGAAGACATAGGTTTTTTAGATTAGATTCCCTACAATGTGGAAACAGGCCCTTCGGCCCAATAAATCCATACTGACCCTCCGAAGAGCAACCCACCCAAACCCCTTTTCCCTCTGACTAATGCACCTAACACTGTAGGAAATTTAGCATGGCCAATTCATCCTAACCTGCACATCTTTGGACTGTGGGAAGAAACAGGAGCAAATCCATTCAGACACGAGGAGAATGTGCAAACTCCACACAGAGAGTCGCCCGAGGCTGGAATCGAGCCTGAGACCCTGGTGCTGTGGAGAGAGGGGAAAGATTTGAAAGGGACGTGAGATGCATCTTTTTCACACAGAGGGTGACATATATATTGGAATGAGCTGCCAGAGGAAGTGGTAGATGCAGATACAATTATATTTAAAAGACATCTGGACTGAAAGGAAAGGTTTAGAGGGATATGGGCCAAATGTAGGAAAATAGGACGAGTTCAGTTGGGAAACCTGGTCAGTATGGACAAGTTGGGCCGAAGGGCCTGTTTCTGTGCTGGATGAGTCTATGATATATTTGTCTTCTCAGAAATAGTGGAATCTGTTTGATACTTAAATGAATCGATTCTCGCTCAGAGTCTCCGTGCACTCGATTAATCACTTGTTACTGGAATGCTGATTGTACCAATCCAATTTAACTCTAATCCCTTTACGTGCAGGGTTTATCCACTGGATGCGCTGATAACCCGAAGCAGTTTATCACATTATCCTATTCTTTGGAAGTCTGAAAAGACAGAATCCCGCCCCCTCTCAGCATTTTTTTTAACCTGTGAGAACATGCCCAATTTATATAATCACTCCTCAAAAAACCCAACGCTGTGTCTCACACAGTTTTGAAATTTGTCTGTCTGAAGGGCAGGTACAATTCCAGCAGCAGTTTCCAGAGCTTGGAACAGGATTCTGCTTGTATGATAGAGACATGAGTAATTACAGCTGCCTCATTCAATGTACAGCGCTGCTGTGGAAATTAGAGGGACAAGAAACTACATGTTCTCTCAGGAAACTGAAATAGCCAGGCAGGAGGCTGGGAGAACGCAGCAGGCCCGGCAGCAGCAGGAGGTGGAGAAGTCGACGCTTCGGGTGTACCCCTTCTTCCAGGACTGGGGGTGGGTGTGCACTTAAAGGGATTAGAGTTAAATTGGATTGGTACAATCAGCATTCCAGTAACAAGTGATTAATCGAGTGCACGGAGACTCTGAGGGAGAATCGATTCATTTAAGTATCAAACTGATTCCACTATTTCTGAGAAGACAAATATATCATTGACTCTTCCAGCACAGAAACAGGCCCTTCGGTCCAACTCGTCCATACTGACCAGGTTTCCCAACTGAACTCGTCCTATTTTCCTACATTTGGCCCATATCCCTCTAAACCTTTCCTTTCAGTCCAGATGTCTTTCAAATGTAATTGTATCTGCATCTACCACTTCCTCTGGCAGCTCATTCCAATATATATGTCACCCTCTGTGTGAAAAAGATGCATCTCACGTCCCTTTCAAATCCTTCCCCTCTCACCACAGCACCAGGGTCTCAGGCTCGATTCCAGCCTCGGGCAACTGTCTGTGTGGAGTTTGCACATTCTCCCTGTGTCTGTTTGGGTGTGCTCCGGTTTCCTCCCACAGTCCAAAGATGTGCAGGTTAGGATGAATTGGCCATGCTAAATTTCCCATAATGTTAGGTACATTAGTCAGAGGGAAAAGGGGTTTGGGTGGGTTGCTTTTCGGAGGGTTGGTGTGGACTTATTGGGCTGAAGGGCCTGTTTCCACACTGTAGGGAATCTAATCTAAAAAACCTATGCCTTCTAGTTTTGAACTGCCCCACCCTAAAGAAAAGATCTTTGCTACTTACTTTATCCATGCCCCTCTTGGAAATCAACTGCAGAATTCTAAAATGCAGAGGGATCTGGGAGTTCCAGCGTATGATTCACAAAGTGTTAGTCTGTAAGTCCAGCTGGTGATAAAGAAGATTAATGGGATGTTTCCCTTCATTATGGGAAGCATTGAATGTAACATCAAGGAGGCTATGCTTCAGTTATACAGGGCATTGGGGAGACCACATTTTGAATAGTGTGTGCGGTTTTAGCCATCCTTCTTCAGGACTGGGGTGGGTGTGGGAGGAGCTGCAGATAAAGGGGGTGGTGGGGACAGGATGGTGAGGTGGGAATAGGTGAAGACAGGCAGAGGGTACGACCTGGTTGGTCAATGGGAGGAATGAATCTGGTTGGTGGCTGGGAGCAGAGGAAGGAATGGGGAGGGGCTGGGAAGGGAGTCGGGGGATGGGGAGGGAGGGAGGTTATTTGCAATTGGAGAACTCAATGTTGAGTCCTCCCGGCTGTAGGTTGCCCAGGTGGAAGGTGAGGTGTTGTTCCTTCAATCTGTGGCGTGGTATGGCAATGGAGGAGGCCAAGGATGGTCGTGTTGGAAAGAGAGTGGGAAGGGGAATTGAAATGGGTGGTGACTGGGAGGTCCGGTTGGCCCCTGCGGGCCTGGCTGAGATGCAAAGTTTATGTTCGGTCTCCCCAATGTAGAGAAGACCACATTGGGAGCACCTGATGCAGTAAACTAGGTTGGAGGAGAGGCACCTGGAAGGAGTGTTTGAGGCCCTGGATGGAGGTGAGGGGGGTGGTGTACGGCAGGTTTTGCATCTTTTCCGGTTACAGAGGAAGGTACCTGGGGGCTGGGCTGGGGTTGGGGGGGAGGTGGTGCAGGTGGTTGGTTGGGAGATTGGCGCAACCCAGGACTGTCAAAGGCAACCTCTTAGGAAACTGTACAACCTTTGGGCAGTGTGAGAGGAAAGAGCTGGTGGATCCAGCAGAAAGAAAAGAAAGGAAGGGAAGAAAGAACGAGAGGAGGAAAGGAAAGAAAGAAAGAAAGGAGGGAGGGAGGGAGGGACTGGGAGGTGAAGAAGGACAGGCAATCAGTTCAACCTCGTAGTGAGCTCCGGACTCTCCGTTCCAGTTCACGCCACTTGGCTCCTGAGCTTCCAGCTGAGTCTTGGCCTGGAGTCACACCAAGTCCCGTTCAATCCCTGTGGGGAGCTGACCTCTGCCAGATTCCAATCCACCAACACCTCGATATCTAAATGGCTCCTCCTCATCTTCAGATCCTCAGCCCTGCCAACACTCACCCACCCGGCACCCTCTCCCCGGAAGCCCAGATTCAGGCCCCATCAATCTTCACTGCTCAGGAATCAGTCCGTCCACACACAGACACAGACACACATACAGACACACATACACACACGCAGACACACACACTCACATACACACGCAGACACACACACTCACACACACACACGCAGACACACACTCACATACACACGCAGACACACACACTCACACACACACACACACGCAGACACACACTCACACACACGCAGACACACACACACAGACACACACACACGCAGACACATACACTGACACACACACAGACACACACACAGACACAGGCACACACACACACAGACAGACAAACAGATACACAAAAGACACACACACAGGCACAGACACACATACAGACACACATACACACACACACAGACATACACACATCCAGACATACACACACACAGGCACAGACACACACAGGCACAGACACACACACAGGCACATACACACACACACAGACACACACACAGAAACACAGACACACATACACAACACACAGACACATAGCCACACACAGACACACATACACAATACACAGACACATAGACACACACAGACACACATACACACAGACACACACACACAGAAACACATACACAATACACAGACACACACACACAGACACAGACACACACAAACACACAGACAGACACACACAGACACATAGACACACACACACAGACACATAGACACACACACACAGACACACATACACACACAGAGACACACACACACACTCACACAGACACACACACACAGACAGACACACACAGACACACACCCAGGCACAGACACACACACACAGACACACACACAGACACAGCCGCAGACACACAGACACACATACACACAGATACACACACATACATACACACACAGACATACACACAGGCAGAGACACACACACAGACACACACACACATACATAAACACACAGGGACAGACACACATACACATAGACACACACACATACATACACACACATACACACACACACGTACACACACATACACACAGACACACACACAGACAGAAACACATGCACAATACACAGACACACATACACAGACACACATACACAGACACACAGACACACATACACAGACACACAGACACAGACACACATACACACACAGACACACATACACAGACACACACATACACACAGACACACATACACAGACACACTCACAGACACACTCACAGACACACTCACAGACACACTCACAGACACACTCACAGACACACTCACAAATACACACACAGACACAAACACACACACAAACACACACACAGACACACACAGGCATTCACGCACATACACACAGACATACACACAGATGCACACACACAGACATACACACAGACATACACACAGACATACACACAGACACACACACACAACACAGACACACAAACACAGACACACAAACACAGACACACATACACATACATACATACACAGACATACACACACACGTACATATACACACATACATACACACAGACACATAGACACAAACACAGACACACACACACGCACAGACACACAGACACACACACATACACACACTTAGACACAGACACACACATACACACAGACAGACACATATACACACAGAAACAGAGAGACACACATGTACACACAGACACAGATACACACACAGACACAGACACACATACACAGAGACACACACATACTCAGAGACACACAGACAGACACATATACACACAGAAACAGAGACACACACATGTACACACAGACACAGATACACACACAGACACACATACACAGAGACACACATACATACAGAGACACACATACACACAGGCACAGAGACACACAGACACACACACATATACACACACTCAGACACAGAGACACACATACACAGACAGACACATATACACACAGAAACAGAGACACACACATACACAGAGACACACACACGTAGACAGAGACACATGCACACACACAGAGACACACGCACACACATACACATAGAGACACACACACAGACACACACACATAGATACACAAACACACACAAACACAGAGACACACACAGACACAAACACACTCACACACATTCTCTCATACACATACACAGTCTCACACATTCATACATACACACAGTCTCTCACACACACACATGCGCGCGCACAGACACACAGACACATATTCTCACACTCATACACACAGACAGATAGACACACACATACACGCGTACACACGCACACACTCAGCTGTCTCCCTAGACCTGCTCCACTCACCAGGCTTTTGGTCACTCTGTCTTCGTATTTCCTTGAAGTTGTTGATGTCTATTGGAGGAGAGTCACAGACACAGAGGTCTACAGCACACAGAAGGACCCTTCAGCCCATCGAGTCTGCACCAGTCAAAAACAACCCCCTAACTATTCGAATCCCATTTTCCAGCACTTGGCCCATAGCCTTGAATACCTTGACGTCCCAGGTGTGTACATCGAAATACTTCCTAAATCTGATGAGGATTTCTGTCTCTGCCACCCTGACAGGCAGCCAGTTCCTGATTGTCACCCTCTCAGTGTGGTTCCTCACCTCCCCTCGAAACGTCCTGGCCCTTATCTTCAGCCTACGTTCATTGATCTATCCACCGAGGGGAAACATTCCTTCCTGTCTACCCTGTGAAGCCTCTCCTGGTGTTTTTTTCCTGTAGATTGATGATGTAAGCACAAACTGTTGAGAGCCCCCAGCTTTGTGCTAGCTTAGGGTTTTGGCATTACTTATTCAGTGACGATCTCTGACTCCCTTAACCTCAGACAGGGGAGGGCTATACCGGATCGCTGGCTCAGGGAGCAGCTCGTTTCTCTTATATTCCTGGACAGAATGTAGCCATTGCTGACAGCAGCATCATTATGACCCATTCCTAATTGCCCCTTAAATGGGTGGCTCGCGAGGGCCATGTCAGAGGGCAGTTAAAAGTGGACCCCGTTGCTGTGGGTCTGAAGTCCCATGTAGGCCAGATCAGGTAAGGACGGCAGATTTCCTTCCCTGAAGGGCATCAGTGAACCATGGGTTTTTCTGACCATGGTTACCATGAGGCTAGCTTTTATTGAATTGAAATTTCACCATTTGCCAAAATCGAAACATCACGGATACTGGAAGTCTGAAACAAAAACGCAAAGTGTCCCATAAACTCAGCAGGTCTGGCAGCCCCAGTGCAGAGAGAGAAGCAGAAGTCAGCATTTTGAGTCCAATCGGACTCTCCCTCGCTATCTGCCAATGTGGATTTTGAACCCGGCTTTTCCACAATCTTTCACTCTGGGCTCTGAGTCACTAATCTAATGAAACTGCCAGTACACCACCACCTCTCTTTGTGTGAAAATGTGAGGCCAGATTAAAGAAGGAATGGACTGTGATGGTTTCCCTCGTCGAATAGCCTGACCCCCGCTGTGTGGACCGTAAAAAATAGGAATGGGTGGAGGCCATTCGGCCCCTCGAGTCTCCTGCACCATTCAGTACAATCATGGCTCACCCAACATTCCTCACGTCTACTTTCCTGTCCTTTCCCTGTAACCCGTGATTCCCCGTCTGATCAAGAATCGATCTCAGCCTTAAATATACACGAGGCCTCTGCCCCCACAGCTCTCTCTGTGACAAGGAGTTCCAAAGACTCTGAACCCTCTGACAGAAGAGATTCCTCCTCAGCTCAGTCTTAAATTGGTGCCCCTTTATTCTGAGACTGTGCCCTCTGCTCCGAGACTCTCCCCTGATGGGAAACACCCTCTCAGCATCCACCCTGTCAAACCCCTTCAGACTCCGAGATGTTTCAATGGGATCAACTCCCATTCTTCGAAACTCCAGGGATAGAGACCCAGCCTGTTTAGCCTTTGCTCATAAGACAATCCCTCCATCCCGGAGACCATCCTACTGAACCTCCTCTGGACTCCCTCCAATGAAATGATATCTCCCTAAATAAGGAACCAAAACTGCTCCCCAGTACCTTTGTATCCCTGGAGCAGGTAAGACTTGAAACCAGGCCTCCTGGTGCAGAGGTAAGGACACTACTATTGCACCACAATCACCCCCCCCCCACATCCCCACCCAGCCAGCACCTTATTCCAGCTGTTGACGAGCAGCTAACACAATGGAGCACAAAGGTATTCGACTCATAGAATTCTTACACTGTGGGAGCAGGCCATTCAGCCCATTGAGTCGAGAGTGTGTTGCTGGAAAAGTGTCATCAGGAATGGTGGCCCGAAACGTCGATTCTCCTGCTCCTCAGATGCTGCCTGACCTGCTGTGCTTTTCCAGCACCACACTCTCGACTCTAATCTCCAGCATCTGCAGTCCTCACTTTCCCCAATCAGCCTATTGAGGCCATAATGACCCTCTGAAGAGCATCCTACCCTGACCTAATACCCTACCCTATCCCTGTAACCCTGCATTTCCCATGGCTAACCCACCAAGCCTGCACAGTATTGGACTGTATGAGGAAACCCATGCAGACACGGTGAGCATGTGCAGTCTCCATACAGAGCAGTCGCTTCAGGGTGGAATCGAACCCAGGTCCCTGGCAATGCAAGGTCACGGTGCTAACCACTGAGCCACCTTGACCAATCCTGCATGCATCAAACACTTACTGAAGAAGTGAGGAGCGTGGGATTTGAACCCACATATGTAGAACACAATGGATCAGTCGAAACATGTGGCTTTTCGACTCTGTCCAGCGTCTGCAGTCCTCACTTTCTCGCAATGCATTAGTCGCCCATTATCTTAACCTCTCAGCCATCTCATCATACTTCAGCCTCAGTTAATGAGGGGAGAAGAGAGAGAGAGGTCTCACACATATGCAGTATTTTTAGTTACACTGAATTCACATCATCTTCCTGGATTTCAGTGACCACCTAAACTGCTTAATGAGTGTGTTATGTGAAGCTTCCCAAGTTGTCCTTAATAAGCTCATTATAATCCCCAAGCCTCCTCCATCAAACTCCCAGCTGCATGACAAAGCCTACCCCGAGGGAGATGGCACAGACAGTCCCTGACAATATTTATTTAAGTCGCTGTTAGAGGTCAGTGTTCCACATGTTCTTGACAGAAATTGTCAAACAGCTTCTGAAGTGGACAAGCCACTGAATAAGAACAAATTACTCCAAATTGTTATACAGCTTGCCCCAACTTCTAAGGTACAAGCCCGTTCAGGAGCTGACCCAGCTCTGCGGGCAATGCTGTGCTGGTTGAGATGGAACAGTATGAGTCTGAGGCCAGGAATGGAGCAGCACAGAGTAAAAACAAGCACATCCAGACAAACTCTCCACTGCAGCGCTGAGGGAGTGCCGCACTGTCAGAGGGTCAGTGCTGAGGGAGTGCCACACTGTCGGAGGGTCAGTGCTGAGGGAGTGCCGCATTGTCGGAGGGTCAGTGCTGAGGGAGTGCCGCACTGTCAGAGGGTCAGTGCTGAGGGAGTGCCGCACTGTCAGAGGGTCAGTGCTGAGGGAGTGCCGCACTGTCGGAGGGTCAGTGCTGAGGGAGTGCCGCACTGTCGGAGGGTCAGTACTGAGGGAGTGCCGCACTGTCGGAGGGTCAGTGCTGAGGGAGTGCCACACTGTCGGAGGGTCAGTGCTGAGGGAGTGCCGCACAATCAGAGGGTCAGTGCTGAGGGAGTGCCGCACTGTGGGAGGGTCAGTACTGAGGGAGTGCCGCACTGTCGGAGGGTCAGTACTGAGGGAGTGCCGCACTGTCGGAGGGTCAGTACTGAGGGAATGCCGCACTGTCAGGTATTAGATTACTTACAGTGTGGAAACAGGCCCTTCGGCCCAACAAGTCCACACCGAACCGTCTCCCACCCCCCCTATATCTACTCCTTCACCTAACACTACGGGTAATTTAGCATGGCCAATTCACCTAACCTGCATATTTTTTTGGATTGTGGGAGGAAAGCAGAGCACCTGGAGAAACCCACGCAGACATGGGGAGAACGTGTAAACTCCACACGGAGAGTCGCCTGAGGCAGGAATTGAACCCGGTTCTCTGGCGCTGTGAGGCAGCAGTGCTAACCACTGTGCCACCGTGCCACCCATGTTCTGCCTTTCAAACTACAGTCTCAACTGTTCTGTCAGGGGGTGAGGAAAGTGTTCTGCTTTGAAATAGATTTCTCCCTGATGTTCTGGGCCATTGCTGTTCATGGGAGCTTACTGCGTGCAAATCGATGACCCCTTTCGTTCATTATAAGAGCAACTGCACTTCAGGGTACCTGACCAGCTGTAAAGTGTGTTGGGACATTTTGATGTTTGAAAGGCGCTATATAAATGCAACTTCTATCTTTTCAATGCTCCAATTGATCTATTTTTATAAATTTCGTCCCACACCTAGGAACCGAGAGGAGTCAACAAAGGTTGTAAGCAGTACCCTTTGGAACAAGGAAGGTGTCGATAGGAACTGGTCTGTGTAATATCGAGAGCAGGTTCCCTCAGCTGGTGCCAATAGCACCTCAGGTTGCCAACTCTGACCGGCTGCATTATGACATGGTCTTCTGCTTCAGAGTAGAGCCCCAGACACACCTTCCAGGTGAAGCAGTGATTTACCTGCCCTTCACTCAGTCTGGTCTGCAGTACTCGCTGCTCACAGAGTGGTCTCCTCTGCACTGGGGAGACAAAACGCAGACTGGGTGACTGCTTTACAGAAATTGTAAATGAATACAAGGAATCGGTAAATGAACACAATTATTAAGCCTGGACTTGCCTGCAGCAAGGAAATTAATTCTGTCTTTCTGGGAGACTCCAGGAGGGATGGTGACTCGTAACACTCAACATTCAAACCCAGAATACTGGTCTCACAGGATTTAATCTTGTTTATCCTACAGGAGATTGTAGATTGGTTCAATGCGATACGTGCTGTCCAGTTTCACTACTTACAAGTGGCATTTCCAGGGACCAGTGACCACGAGGTAAGCTTTGCTGACAACAGCTCTGAGTACCCTCTGGTCTATCGTGACCCTTTGATCCCCTTTAGCCTTACGAACTATATTCAACTCCTCCTTGAAAACAAATAAACTTTTATTTTCCAACTTCTGATTTGCCAGCTGAAGCACAAACTGACGAGGAACTTCCTGAAGGAAGGCTACATGGAGAAAACAGGACCCAAGGTAAGAGATTGCCTTCTTGCCATCAACCTGAGCTCCCAGGTTATCACAACTGTCCACACGGCCTACCTAGCAACAGGAGGGGAGCATCCCAAAATGGCGCCAGAGTGTGGGACAAGAACACGTTTAGCTATATCTCCCTCGATATCATGGAACTCACACAGTGTGAAAACAGGCCATTTGGTCCAACAAGTCAACACTGAAGAGTAACCACCCAGACCCATTCCCCTAACTAATGCACCTAACCTACACACACCTGAAAACATTGGGCAATTTAGCATGGCCAGTTCACCTGACCTGCACATCTTTGGACTGTGGGAAGAAACCGGAGCACCAGAGGAAACTCACGCAGACACGGGGAGAATGTGCAAACTCCACACAGTCGTCCAAGGCTGGGATCAAACCTGGGTACCTGACACTGTGAGGCAGCAGTACTAACCACTGAGCCACTGTGCTGCATGCAGTCTAACACATTCTCTCCCGCTCTCACGCACATACCTCTCTGCACTTTCACACACACAGCTTCACTCTCACATATGCCTTTGCTCTTACATACACATTCAGTCTCACACATACTGTCTCTCACATTCACACTCTCACACACACCCTGTCTCTCATACACACTGTTTTATGGATACACTCTCTCATACTCTCACTTGCCCTCTCTCACAGACACATACAGACAGACACACACTCTTACACAAACACACACTCCCCAAATCTCATACATACCTCCCTACACACACACAAACACACATACCCTACACACACACTCTCACACACACACACGCTCTCTCACACAAACACACACTCCCCAAATCTCATACATACCTCCCTACACACACACAAACACACATAACCTATATACACACACACGTACAAGTACACAATGGAGAATGTGGAACTGGACTTTGAAGAAAATCTTTCTTTCTCTGCCCTGTATTTTTGACATTCCCCCTGATACCATCTTCAACAACCCATGGTCTCACCTTCATGAACAGCTCCCTTTATTAGATGCACAGGCAATTATTTAATGTACAAAAGTAAACCATTACAGTTAATATTCTGGATTTCAAACTTATACAAAGCAGAGAAGGATGGCTGATACATTTATATAGAAACCTTTTAGATTGTCAGACCATTCAATGGTCAACAAGTATTGGTGAGTGGATGTGATGTACTGCAGAGCTGTGATCGGATCTGTTGGCTGTGTTCTCACCTCTGTATCTGCTTCAGCTTGACCAGGTTGGCATTTCATTTTAAACATGCCAGGCGCTGTTTCTGGTGTGCCCTCTCCATTCAACCAGGGCCTGATTGGTCAGCTTGAGGGGAATAGTAGAGTGGGTGGGTTCAGAGCAGGGGTTAACAAGGCTGAGAGGTTATAGGTCACTGACAGCCCACTGAGCCTCATTGTTGCTCCGTGTCTGAGCTGTAGGACCTATTCTGAATCCATCCCACCCTGCAGAGTCGGAGTGCCACAGAGGGGAGTCTCGGCATGACAGTGGGATTTTGTCTCCACAAGGACCATACGGTGGGGGGTCACCTGCACCGAATACTGCAGTGACCGGGGGGAATGGGGATGTGTATGTTTCTCCCTTGTGTTGGTTCCTTTGTCACTTGCTGCAGTCGCACAGCGTTGTCCTTCAGACTGTGACCAGCACGTTCTGTCATGTAGCTGCTGAGTGACTCTCAGTGATGGACATTGAAGTCTCCCACCCAGTGTACGTCCTCGTCCCGTCGGTGTCGCCTCCAATTTGAGTTCTACACGGAGTAGCACTGATTCGTTAGGCCGGGGGCAGGGCACATTCCCAGGAATCAGCAAACAGTTGATGCTGGTTACGGGATAACTACTTGGTGGAGTTTAGAAGGAGGAGGGGGGCGATCTAATTGGAACATACACAATACTGAACAGCCTGGACAGAGGGGATGTTGGCAAGATGTACCCATTGTTAAGAGTGACTAGGACCCGAGGGCACAGCCTTAGAGTAAAGCGAAGACACTTCAGGACAGAGATAAGGAGAAACTTCTTCAGCCAGAGAGTGGGGAATCTATAGAATTCATTGGCTATGGAGGCCAGGTCATTGAGTATATTTAAGACTGAGGTAAATAAGTTCTTGAGTATCGGGGGATCAAGGGTTATGGGGAGAAAGTGGGAGAAAGGGGTTGAGAAACTTATCAGCCATGACTGAATGGTGAAGCAGACTCGATGGGCTGAATGGCCTAATTTCTGCTCCTGTGATCTTAGTCCTGGACACCAGAGGTAACTCGATTGCAATTCTTTGAACTAATGCCATGGGATATTTTATTTTCACCTGAGAGGCATCAGACTCACCCAGAAGAAGCATCTCTGACAGAGCGGCACTCCCTCAGCAATGAGTGTCAGCCTCCAAGTGAGCCTCAAATTCACCTCAAGCAGAGACCATTGTAATGTTCACAAAAAGATCTGCCCCTTTGTAATACCCTGACCCTCCTAACCCTGAGCCTGTAGCACCAACAACAACAGCAACTGAATCCACACAGCAGGGCAGTGGAGCTCTGTCAGACTCACCTAGAGCTCCAGCACAATCTATCAGACACTGATTAAACAACAAAGTTCACTCGCTTTTTCTTGCTCCAAGCAAACCGAAGGTTTCAAGAAGCGATGGTTTACTCTGGATCATCGACGCCTGATGTACTACAAAGACCCTCTGGTATGTAACTCCACAGGCAGCCCAGGTTAGAGGCTGTGCTCCCTCTCTCTCGGTCTCTTATTCTCTCACACTCTCTCCATGTCCCCAACTCTGACACTCCCTTTCTCTCTCACACTCACGCTGTTTCTGTATCACCCTTTCACACTTTCTGTCACATTCTCTGTATCTCTGTCCCTCGCTTTTTCCCTCACACCTTCACACTCTCTATCACCCTTTAAACACTTTCTGTCACATTCAATGTGTCCCTGTCTCTCTCTTACTTTCTCTCTCACACCCACACTCTCTCTGTATCACTCTTTAACACTCTCTGTCACATTCTCTGTAACTCTGTCCTTCATTCCTGAGGAAGGGCTTTTGCCTGAAACGTCGATTTTCCTGCTCCTCTCCTGACCTGCCGTGCTTTTCCAGCACCACTCTGATCTTGACTCTAATCTCCAGCATCAGGAGTACCACTTCTGCCTCATTTTTTATGCCACCCTCACATTCTCTGTATCTCTCTCCCTGTCTCTCTCACGCTCACACACTCCGTTTCACAGTAAAACACTTTCAGTCACATTCTCTGTATTGCTGTCTCTCGCTCTCTCTCTTTCTGTCTCACACTCACACTCTCTCTGTATCACCCTATCACACTAATTCTCAAATAGGCTTAATCTATCTCTCACTCTTTCTTTCCCACCCTCAACCTCATACTCAGTTTGTCTCAATTGCCATTAATCAAACTCCCACTTAGTGTCCCACTCTTTCTCTTGTACTCACTCTTCCATTTGCTTGTCCTCTCCAACTCTGTACGCACTCTCACATTCACTCACTCAACCTTTTCCTCCCTTCATTCATCCTCCAGCTGACCATTTCCCTCAAGCTCAATCTTTTACTCGGACCGTTCCTCTTTCCCAATGGTGGAGGGCTGGGTGCAAAGGGTCCTAAGGAAGGTGTTGTTGGCATTTCCCCAGCCCCTAACTATGCACACTGGGGACACTGGCACAAGGGGTTGGTGCAGAGAGCAAGCAGCACAGTGGATGAGATTAAGGCTCAGGGGGATGGGGACTGGGAAGATTTACCAAGGATAGAGTGGCAGATCATGACTAACCTAAACCGAATGGGCTGAATGGCCTCTTGTGGACCAATGTACTTTATCATGCAACTGAAGCAAGCAAATTGAGGAAGCTGAGGTTTTTGCAATAGTTTACATGACGAATCGAGCAGATGCTGTGGCTTGGTTCCTGCTCACAAGAGAATGCCGTGTGGTTTTCTGTGTTATGTATTTGGGGCTGGGTTTCATCCTCAGATTGCAGGATTCCAAGGAGGCAATGCCCCTGGGGTGTAATCGCTGGGCAGTTAATCCTGAGACCCAAGTAATGTTCCAGAGACCCGGGTTCAAGTCCCACCATGGCAAATACTGCAATCTGAATTAAAACAAATTTGGAATTAAGAGTCTAATGATGACCACAAACCCATTGTTAATTGTCGGAAAAACCCACCAAGTTCACTGGTTCTATTCAGGGAAGGAAACTTCTATCCTTACCCAGTCTGGCCTACATTAGACTCCAGACCTACAGCAATGTGGTTGACTCTTAACTGCCCTCTGGGTAATTAGGGATGGGCAATAAATATTGGTACAGCCAGTGGCACACATGTCCCATGAGTGAATTCCTTCTTTTTAAGAAATACTGTCCGTGCTTTATGTTCTGAGCTCAGGAATGTCAATGAGGAGCCAGTCAAATATTGGGATATTGCGATCTGTAGTGTGCAATACACATAGAGTCACAGATTCGTAGAGATGTACAGCTTGGAAGCAGACCTTCTCATCCATACTGACCAGATATTGTCCATTAATCTAGTTCCATTTGCCAGCATTTGGTCCATATCCCTCTAAACCCTTCCTAATCATATGTGCATCCAGATGCCTCTTAAATGTTGTAATTGTACCAGCCTCCACCACTTCCTCTGGCAGCTCATTCCATACACGCACCACCCTCTGTGTGAAAATGTTGCCCCTTAGGTCCTTTTTAAATCTTTCTCCTCTCACCCTAAACCTATGCCCTCTAGTTTTTGACTCTCCCATACCAGGGAAAATACCTTGTCTATTTATCTTATCCATGCCTCTCATGATTTTATAAACCTCTACAAGGTCACCCCTCAGCCTCCGACGCCCCAGGGAAAACAGCCCCAGCCTGTTCAGCCTCTCTTTATAGCTCACATCCTCCAACCCTGGCAACATCCTTGTAAGTCTTTTCTGAACCCTTTCAAGTTTCACAACATCCTTCCGATAGTAGATGGTTCGAAGAATGTCTCTGATTCAATGTTTACAATGCCCCAGGGTCAGGACAGATGGAAGGTTGTTAACAAAGGATCGAGATGGGCAGGCAAGGGGCTTATCTTTACTCAGCGCTGTTGTGATGATATGGAATACACAGCCAGGAAGGTCGGTGGAAGGGAGACCAGAGGTCACTCTGAGACTGGCAGTTGTCTCAAAGGGGAGAACTCTGAAAGGCCGAGGGGAAAAAGCAGGGACAGTGTGCAGTAGGAGTAATTGGATAAAAGGGGAAAGTGCGACCTCCTAAAACCTCCTGCTCCCAAAGTGAGATAGTATTAACGGGCAGTTGTTTGTGAAACTTCTGCAGGATGCATTTGCCAAGGGAGAGGTCTTCATTGGCAGCAGTGAAAACGGGTACCTGGTCAAAGAGGGTCTGTGCCCTGGGGCCCAGAGCAGTCCAGGATGGCAGTATGGCATCACCATAGTAACACCAGACCGAGACTTCCTGTTCACATGTGAAACGGAAAGCGAGCAGCAAGAATGGATAGCAGCATTCAACAGCGTGATTAATCAACAGATGTCACCTCAGGAATATACAGGTATGTTTCTCCCTGTCACTCCCCCAGACCGTGCTGACATGCTCTTTAACCCCTGCCCTCTCTTTAACCATATCTTCTATCATAAATTCCTTATAGTGTGGAATCAGGCCATTTGGCCCATCGTGTCCATACTGACCTTCCAAAGAGCATCCCACCCAGACCAACCTATTCCTGTAACTCTGCATTTCCCATGGCTAGCCCACCTAGCCTGCACATTCCTCGACACAATGGGCAATTTCCCATTGCCAATTCACCTGACCTGCACATCCTTGGACTGTGGGAGGAAAACGGAGGAAACCCACGCAGACACGAGGAGAATGTGCAAACTCCACACAGACAGTCGCCCGAGGGTGAATTCGAACCTGGGTCCCTGGTGCTGTGAGGCAGCAATGCTGACCACTGAGCCACCGTGCCAACCCTCTTTACCCCCTCCCCGTCCTCTCTTTACCTCACACCCTCTCTTTAACCCCATCTTCTCCTTAACCCATGTCCTCTCTCTAACATCTCCCCCCAGTCTGTGAGGAGGAACGAGACAGGGCCATTGTTGACAGAGCACCGTGACTCTGGATGGTCACTTACTGAGTGAGGTTCAGAGCCATTAGGACGAAGGGGGTGGGGGGGAAGCAAAGAAAGACAAAGAAATGATTATGTGGGTTTCTTCCTCAACTCAGTTCATGACTTCCTTTTCTGTTTTTCAGTGGAAGCCAACTTCAAACACAGACGATAAATCCCCAAACATGCTGACCTCCAACCTTTAACTTCTGACCTCAGCTTTACAGACAGACACAACACAAAGCCATCGCTATGGTGCTGGAAGATTAGAACCTCCCCATTTTTTACCAGTGACTCCACTTCTTACCGATGAGAGTGCGAGGCATTTCCCCTGGGGCCTTGGCTTCATGCGCTGCTGGTGGGCCCCTGGGAATGTTCTAGAACAGAAGCATGATGTCACTCGCTCAGCCACATTGAGGGTTCCTGGCACAGCCATGGATGTGAGCTGCAGGGATTCGGCAAGCCAGCTTGGAGGAAACACAAACATTCCACTGTCTATTGGACAGAGAGCTGACAAATCCACCTTCCTGTTGAGGAGACTGGTGTGCCGAGGGACACTCCAATAATCCCAGCACAGTGACACAAATACTCAGCAGATTAATTTAGGGGCATAATAAAATGGAAACAGGAAAAAAATGTCCCAACTAGAATAGTGGAGGGATATTCTTTAGCCAATAAAACTGAGGCATATTCATATGGACAGTGTATCTGACCTTGACCTTGGAGTGTTTGATGGTGACAGTGTAGAGGGAGCTTTACTCTGTATCTAACCCTGTGCTGTCCCTGTCCTGGGAGTGTTTGATGAGGACAGTGTAGAGGGAGCTTTACTCTGTACCTAACTGTTCATCTATGTTGGGTGCAAGTTGTCCGATTGTCTTGTACATTCTCTAATTGTCCCTCCGTTTGAGTGTCTGTCACACGTTTCCCCCCACCCCCCCCCCCCCCCCCCCGCCCCACCCCAAGCTGGGCTCCTTATCTTCCCAGAGCCAGTAGGCATGCCCCCTGCCATTGCATATTGTTGTCAGTTGGCTGGATGGCTGGCCTGCAAGGTGGAGTGATGCCAATGGGGCAGGTTCAATTCCCGCTCCTGGCTGAGGTGACCATGATGGTCTCACCCCATGTCCGGTGACCCTCAGGTTAAACCACCATTGGTCACCTCTCTAATGAGAGGTAAGGACAATAGCAGTTTGGTTTTGGTAGTATCGGCACTGTAGTCTTTGCTCGCCAGGGGATGGTGTCGATCACCTTAACCTTAACCCTTAGTTTGTAATCACCAATTGACCCTGGGTCCTTTATTCCCTCACAGAAGAGCCTGAGGTTCTGCTAGTCGGGATGCCTAAATCAGGAGTGTGTTTCTTTCCCCAGTACTGACATCCCATCTCTCTCCCCGATCGACAACGGCAGCTAACAAACGTCGTGTTTCTGATCATCCCTGTCGTCATTCACAAATTTCTCTAGCAACCCCCAAAGGTGGGGTCCTTCAGGCTGTTGCAGGGATACCTCATATGGCCAAGCTCAGGAGAAATGCTGCTCTCTGAATAGTCATGAAAACATTAACTGCTTCTTTAGAATATTTCAAATGTTCAGTTAAAAACAAAATCTCCCACCAACCTCCACGGGAAAGGAAACAGAATGGCAACTAGTTTTTATTTCAAGTGTGATGCTGTCAATGCAACCAATCTGCTCCATCGAATATTAAATGGTGCTGGAGTCAAAACAAAGTTAAAAATCACACAACACCAGGTTATATCCAACAGGTTTATTTGGAAGCACTAGCTTTCAGAGCGCTGCTCCTTCATGATTAGATTGGGTTAGATTCCCTGCAGTGTGGAAACAGGCCATTCAGCCCAATCAGTCCATACCGACCCTCCCAAGAGTAACCCACCCAGACCCATTTCCCTCTGAATGATGCACTTAACACTGTGGGCAATTTAGCATGGCCAATTCACCTGACCTGCACATCTTTGGACTGTGGGAGGAAACCAGAGCACCCGGAGGAAACCCACGCAGACACGGGGACTAGTACAAACTTCACACAGACAGTCACCTGAGGCTGGAATCAAACCTAGGTATCTGGCGCTGTGAGGCAGCAGTGCTAACCACTGAGCCACCGTGCCACCATCAGGTGATTCAAAGCAGCGCTCCGAACCTGTCGGACTATAACCTGATGTGTGATTTTTAACTTTGTCCACCCCAGGCCAACACCAGCTCCTCTACATCAGGAGTCAAAACACATTTAAACAGTGCACAGCTAGGATTCAGACTCCCTGAGACTGTGGAGGAGGTAGGTTCAGTCAGGGTTTTCAGAAAGGAGTTGGATTATTAACCAAAAGGGAAAGGGATTCGGTGGGAAAGGTAAGGAGGTGTCACAATGGAAATTGCTCTTATGGAGAGCTAGCATGGCCAAAATGGGCCAAATAGCCTTCATCTCCATCTAGACATTCCAACCATGCAGTTGTGAGTTTCCCTGGCCTTTCCCTGCAATACCCACCTGCCCACCTACATCAGCTGACCTCGCACTGGGTGCCACAGTTAAACTCAGCGCCAGAGGCAAAACTCTGGTCTCGTTTCTGAGGAAGGGTCACTGGACCTGAAATGTTAACTCTGATTTCTCTCCAGAGATGCTGCCAGACCTGCTGAACTTTTCCAGCAATTTCTGATTTCCAGCATCCACAGTTCTTTCTGGTTTTTTGACCAGCCAGCCCTCTGGTTTGGGATTTAGTGACAGCTCTGAAGCTTTTAATGGGTCTTGGGTTTTATTTTAAACCTTCAAACTTCGGGAACGCTCTTTATCTGGAATGTTCTCAATTCTCCCGAGGAAATAAATCCCCAGGCCCTTCAGCCCGTCATCTCCCTCCTGAACCAAAAGGTCCTGAAATCAAATCTGGAAGTGATAATCCAGTGACGTGCTGAGGCAGTGCTGTGCTGTCAGAGGTGCTGTCTCTGAGGTGACAAAGTCAAAGAGATGTACAGCACGGAAACAGACCCTTCGGTCCAACCCGTCCATGCCGACCAGATATCCCAACCCAATCTAGTCCCACCTGCCAGCACCAGGCCCATATCCATCCAAACCCTTCCTATTCATATACCCATCTAGATGCCTTTTAAATGTTGCATTGTATTAGCCTCCATCGCTTCCTCTGGCAGCTCATTCCACACACGCACCACCCTCTGCGTGAAAAAGTTGTCCCTCGGGTCCCTTTTACATCTTAACTCTCTCACCCTAAACCTATGTCCTCTAGTTCTGGACTCCCCCACCCCAGGGAAAAGACCTTGTCTATTTATCCTATCCACATCCCTCATGGTTTTGTAAACCTCTATAAGGTCACCCCTCAGCCTCCGACGCTCCAGGGAAAACAGCCCCAGCCTGTTCAGCCTCTCCCTGTAGCTCAAACCCTCCAACACTGGCAATATCCTCGTAAATCTTTTCTGAACCCTTTCAAGTTTCACAACATCTTTCCGATAGGAAGGAGACCAGAATTTCCTGTAATATTCCAAAAATGGCCTAATCAATATCCTGTACAGCCGCAACATGACCTCCCAACTCCTGTACTCAATACTCTGACCAATAAAGGAAAGCATACCAAACACCTTCTTCTCTATCCTATCTTTCAAGGAGCTATGAACCTGCACTCCAAGGTCTCTTTGTTCAGCTACACTCCCTAGGACCTTACCATTAAGTGTATAATTCCTGCTAAGATTTGCTTTTCCAAAATGTAACACGTCGCATTTATCTGAATTAAACTCCATCTGCCACTTCTCAGCCCATTGGCCCATCTGGTCAAGATCCCATTGTAATGTGAGGTAACCCTCTTCGCTGTCTGCTACCCTTCCAATTTTGGTGTCCTCTGCAAACTTACTAACCATACCTCCTAATATAAACCATTTATATAAATGGAGAAAACCAAGATCTGACAGTATCTTCTCTGGTGGAGGGAGATGACCGACTGGCCACAGTTGACTGGCCACAGTTTAGCACGACCAGTTCACCTGACCTGCACATCTTTGGACTGTGGGAGGAAACCGGAGCACCCAGAGAAAACCAACAACGACACTGGGAGAATGTGCAGACTCCACACAGACAGTCACCCGAGGCTGGAATCAAACACAGGTCCCTGGTGCTGTGAGGCAGCAGTGCTAATCACTGAGCCACCGTGCCGCCCCACCAATGCAAGATACAGGCCAATGCTTTGTTATCACATCACAATTTGTGAGAAGCTTGCTGTACTTAAACCACCTGCATACGGAATCACAGAAGTGTTATGGCAAAGCAGGAGGCCACTGTGTCTGTGTCTGTAACGGCCGTTCGAATGAGCACCATTCCATAACATTCCATTGCATGGAACTTACACAATCTCCCCGTGTCTGCGTGGAGTTCCCCTGGGTGCTCTGGTTTCATCCCACAGTCCAAAGGTGTGCAGGTCAGGGAAAATTGGCCATGCTAAACTGCCCATAGTGTTTTGGGATGTGTAGGTTAGGTGCATTAGTCAGGGGTAAATATAGGGCAGTGAAATGGTCTGGGTGGATTACTCTTCAGAGGGTCAGTGTGGACTTGTTGGGCTGAAGGTCCTGTTTCCTGTATCAACAATATTCTGGAGCCTTGTCCCCACAGCCTTGCACCTTCTTTCTGTCCAATGCACTCTCAAATGTCCAAATGGACCCTGAGTCCCCCACACTTCCAGACCCATACATTACTGCAGCGATTACACCTCAAAACACTTCTGTGATTCTGTACAGAGCCACTTTATACACAGCAGGATCCCACAAACTGTGATGTGAAGTACTTTGGGGCAGTCTGAAGGCGCTATAAAAATGCAAGTTCTTCCTAATCTTTTCTCCGGTAGACAAATAATGGGCTTCGGTTTGGCTGCCCCCTCTCACCCATACCTGGGCCAACAGAGACAGTCGCTCAGAATGGTTGTGATCAATGGTGAGCACGTCCAGTAAACTGAGTGGAAAGGGATCGACTGGGTTAGGTTGCTGTTGGGAAAGCAGCTATGGACAGGATAAAGCAAATGATCTTTCAGAGTTCCGAACAAAGGATTCTCACAACCACACTTCAAAAAGAAATTAAACTAGAAGGAGGCCCTTCAGCCCATCATGTCTGTACCAGCCATGAAGCATCAAATCTGCACGAATCCCATTTCCCAGCACTTGTCCCATAGACGAGCACGCTGGGTGCAGATAATGATGTGTCACTGTTCACATACAAACTATTCAAGGTTCTGGGCAGAAGAATTAGAAAAGAAATTGTTATTGGACTTTTTCAGGCTGCACGAACAAAGGGATTGATGAAAGAGTTGGTGCATTAGGAAGAGTCACCCTTAAAGGGAGGGGGGAGAGAGGGAAGTGGAGAGATTTAGGGAGGATATTCCAGAGCTTAGCCCCCAAGCAGATATTGGCACAGTTGGCACACACTGTGCATTTAAAATCGGGAATCATAATGATGCACAGCACGGAAACAGACCCTTCAGGCTAACCCATCCATGCCGACCAGATATCCTAAATAAATCTAGTCCCATTTGCCAGCACTTGGCCCATATCCCTCCAAAACCCTTCCTAATCATATATCCATCCAGATGCCTTTTAAATGCTGTAATTGTACCAGCCTCCACCACTTCCTCTTGCAGCTCATTCCATACACGTACCACCCTCTGTGTGTAAAAGTTCCCCTTAGGTCCCTTTTAAATCTTTCCCCTTTCACATTAAACCTATGCCCTCTAGTTCTGGCCTCTCCCCCACCCCAGGGAAAAGACCTTGTCTGTTTACCCTATTCACATCCCTCATGACTTTATAAACCTCTATAAGGTCATCCCTCAGCCACTAACGCTCCAGGGAAAACAGCCCCAGACTCTTCAGCCTCTCCCTGTAGCTCAGACCCTTCAACCCTGGCAGCATCCTTGTAAATCTTTTCTGAACACTTGCAAGTTTCACAATATTTTTCCTCGAGCATGGTTCTGTCATGACAAGAGATTAGAATTAGAGGCACTTGTGTCAGATTTAACCTGGGAGTGCTCGATGACAGAACCACGAATCTGAAATGTAAGACTTGAAACACCTCATCTTGGTAAGTACAAAACTTAACAGCAATATTGAAGGAGAAAAACATCATGTTTATAAGCTCAAAAGCAACTTATTGCATTCAATGAATACCCTTGAATTATTGCGGGGATTCACACTGAGACAGGTGAGTCAGAAATCACGAAGAGATGGGAGACAGCTTCATCAATGAAGCTCAAGCAGAGAACAATGTGAGGGCAAGAGGGGGGGAACATTACAGGACGCACTACAGAGAAGTCAGCTGTCAATGTCAGGACATCAGGAATCAAAATGCAAATATTGGAATTTCTCCTGATGCAGAGAGAGGATGTGCATTCCAGGATTAAAGAACTTCAAAAGCCATTCTTCCACACACACAGGACATTCCAAATAGTTTCACAGAATATTCATAACCTGTCATCGCTGTTGGTTATTTAGGAAACACAACAGGCAACACAGAGTGCCACACGGTCGGAGGATCAGTGCAGTGGGAGTGCCACACTGTCGGGGGGTCAGTGCTAAGGGAGCGCCACACTGTCAGAGGGTCAGTGCTGAGGGAGTGCCGCACTGTCGGGGGGTCAGTGCTAAGGGAGCGCCACACTGTCGGACGGTCAGTTTCAGAGAGAGTGCTGCACTGTCAGAGGGTCAGTGCTGAGGGAGTGCCGCACTGTCGGGGGGTCAGTGCTAAGGGAGCGCCACACTGTCGGACGGTCAGTTTCAGAGAGAGTGCTGCACTGTCAGAGGGTCAGTGCAGAGGGAGCGCCGCACAGTCAGAGAGTCAGTGCTGAGGGAGTGCCGCACTGTCTAGGGGTCAGTGCTGAGGGAATGCCTAACAGTAGGAGGGTCAGTGCTGATGGAGTGCCACACTGTCAGAGGATCAGTGCTGAGGGAGTGCCGCACTGTCAGAGGGTCAGTGCTGAGGGAATGCCTCACTGTCAGAGGGTCAGTGCTGAGGGAGTGCCGCACTGTCAGAGGGTCAGTGCTGAGGGAGTGCCGCACTGTTGGAGGGTCAGTGCTGAGGGAGTGCCGCACTGTCAGAGGGTCAGTACTGAGGGAGTGCCGCACTGTCGGAGGGTCAGTGCTGAGGGAGTGCCACACTGTCGGACGGTCAGTTTCAGAGAGAGTGCTGCACTGTCAGAGGGTCAGTGCTGAGGGAGTGCCGCACTGTCTAGGGGTCAGTGCTGAGGGAGTGCCGCACTGTCGGAGGGTCAGTGCTGAGGGAATGCCTCACTGTCGGAGGGTCACTGCCGAGGGAGTACTGCACTGTCAGAGTGTCAGTGCTGAGGGAGTGCTGCACTGTCAGAGAGTCAGTGCTGAGGGAACGCCACACTGTCAGAGGGTCAGTGCTGAGGGAGTGTTGCACTGTCAGAGGGTCAGTGCTGAGGGAGTGTTGCATTGTCAAAGGGTCAGTGCTGAGGGAGTGCTGCACTGTCGGAGGGTCAGTGCTGAGGGAGTACGCATTGTCGGAGGGTCAGTGCTGAGGGAGTGGCGCACTGTCGGAGGGTCAGTACCGAGGGAGTGCCGCACTGTCAGAGGGTCAGTGCTGAGGGAGCGCCACACTGTTGGAGGGTCAGTGCTGAGGGAATGCCGCACTGTCAGAGGGTCAGTGCTGAGGGAGAGCCGTACTGTCAGAGGGTCAGTGCTGAGGGAATGCCACACTGTCGGAGGGTCAGTGCTGAGGGAGTGCCTCACTGTCAGAGGGTCAGTGCTGAGGGAATGCTGTACTGTCAGAGGGTCAGTGCTGAGGGAGTGCCACACTGTCAGAGGGTCAGTGCTGAGGGAATGCCGCACTGTCAGAGGGTCAGTGCTGAGGGAATGCCGCACTGTCTGAGGGTCAGTGCTGAGGGAGAGCCGCACTGTCAGAGGGTCAGTGCTGAGGGAATGCCTCTCTGTCAGAGGGTCAGTGCTGAGGGAGTTTCGCACTGTCAGAAGGTCAGTGCTGAGGGAATGCCGCACTGTCAGAGGGTCAGTGCTGAGGGAATGCCTCACTGTTGGAGGGTGATTACTGAGGGACCGCCGCACTATCCTGGATTAATATTCAACCTTTAGCTACCATCAGTCATAAGAAATCTTTACCAACCTGTCACTGGAGGAAATACCACTGACTCTGGGAAGGTAGACAGAAAATGCTGGAAATACTCAGTGAGTCTGGCTACATCGATGAAGAGAGCAATCAAGATTAACATATCAACACGATGAACCTTCTTCAAAGTTGAAAGGAAATGTTGGAATCATCACAGGTTTTGACCAGGTGAAGAGGGGTTGGTGGGAAACGAAAATGGAATTCTTTGCTTTGTAACTGTTCTGTCTCTCTCTCTCTCTCTCTCCCTCTCTGATTGTCTCTCTCTTCCTATCTGTTTCTCTCCCTCTCTGTCTCTCTGTCTTTCTCTCTCTTGCTCTCTCTCTATCACGTTCTCTCCCTCTCTTTCTCTCTCCCTCTCCCTCTCGCTCTTCTTCCAATGAAGCTGAAGGGAAATTTGAAGAACTTCAACTGCTCTTTCCATTGAGCACATTGTCACCTTCCAGACTCAACATGGCGGTTTGGCAGTTTTAGACCGCAATCTCTTCTGTCGCTTGTCTCTTTCTTTTCACGTATTTGGGTTGAATTCTCTGCTCTCTCGTGCTTTTGCCAACGTCTTGCAGCTGTTCATCATCCCATAGACTCAACTCACTCGAGGCAAACCTTTTGCCTCGTTCCTTTATTTTCTTGTCCCATCTCCATTCCCTCTGGCTCTGAATGACAGGCTCATCATTCATCGATGATTGATTGCTTCCTGTCTTCCATTCACTCCCTGAGCTTCCCTTTCATTCCTCGTCCCTTGTTTCCACTCGCTCACCACCTCTAGCATTTCCAAACTGTTCCCGGCTCTGATGGAAAGTCACAGAGCTGATACGTCACCAATAACTTTCACTCGCAACACGGACAGCACTCTCAACCTTTATCACGTTGCTGTTGGTAGGAGCTTTCTGTGGATAAACTAGCTACTGCCCTTTGGCACTGTAGGAAGGTCGCACCACAGAATGAGACCATTCAACCCCTTTGTATCCATGCTAGCCCTCTGCAGGTACAGTCGCACAAGCCATGCTTTCAGATAACGGTCTGGTTTTCCTTCGGAAACCTCAGTTCAACCACCACCACACTCTCAGACAGTTCATTCCAAATCCAGACCACTCACTGCATAAGAAAGGTTTCCCCATGTTGCTATTGTACCTTTTATTTGATCCTTTCACTAATGGGAACAATGCCTTCCCCTCTCCTTACCCAACAGTGAATGTTTTGGTGTAGAGAATCAGCCCCTATCCAGTCAATGAAAAAATACGCTAAGGGGCTGAATGGCCACTGCATGTTTTACCCACCTTCCTGTGCCCAGACCTCATGATTTTGAATGCTTCTATCAAATCTCTTTTTGATCTCCTCCAAACGGAACGGCCTCAGTTTCTTCAAGCTATCCACGTCACTCAAATTAACCAGTCACACAGAACTCAAGTGTTGCTGAAAAAGAAGACACATTTTGTTGAAGCTTTGCCTCTGGCCCTCATCAGGATACTTTTGCAAGAATGCCAGTATAAAGGGGGAAACATCAGGACACTTGTGCAAGAATACCAACGTAAAGGGATAAAAATCAGGACACTTTTTGCAAGAATACCAATGCAAAGGGCAAAACATCAGGACACTCTTGTAAGAATACCAATGTGAGGGAGGGATTTGTACTGCACCAGTGGATAGGGCTGATTGGATAACAGGTAGACTCTGATTGTTAAAGGCATTAGGAATGTATCAGTTATTTATCAGCAATTAGCAAAGTCCCTTTTCCCTCAAAGTATTCTTGTTAATCTTTTCTGCAGTCTGTGGTTGGACATGGTGGCTCAGTGGTTAGCACTGCTGCCTCATAGCACCAAGGACCTGGGTTTGATTCCACCCTCAGGCGACTGTCTGTGTGGAGTTTGCACATTCTCCCCGCGTCTGCATGGGTTTCCTCATGTGCTCCGGTTTCCTCCCACAGTCCAAAGATATCCAAAGGGTGGATTGGCTATGCTAAATTACCCATAGTGTCCAGGGATGTGTGGGTGAGGTGAGTTAGCCATAGGAAGTGCAAGTATAGGGCTGGGGACGGGTGGGATGGTTCTCAGAGGGTCGGTGTGGACTCGGGCTGAATGGCCTGCTTCCACATTGTAGAGACCCTACGACTCTTAAGTTCAAAAATGTGCGAGTTAGGTGGATTGGTCATACTGAGATTGTCGATAATGTCCAAGGAGGTGTAAGCTAGTTGGATTAGCCATTGTAAGTGAAGGATATGGTAGGGGACTGGGTTTGGGTGATATGTTCTTCGGAGGGTCAGTGTAGACTCGATGGGCCGAATGGCCTCTTTCTGCACTGTAGGAATTCTATGATTCTCGAAAGTCTTCACTAGGCCCTAAGCTTTTTACTTTCTCACACCATGCCTCCATTTACAAAGCTTTATTAAGCTGCTTTCTCAGTCTGTCCCACCACCTTCCATCATTTGCGTACATATATCCACAGGGATCTCTGCTCCTCCACCCCCTTTAGATTTGTCCCCATTATCTTTTTTTTTATCTTGCTTCTCACCAAAGTGAGTCAACCAGCAAGAACACATCAAAAATGTCCTCTGTTGTCCGTAAAGAATTTTGCGAATACCTGAGGTTGTGGCAGGTGCTACATAAATGCAAATTCGCCTTCTGTCTACACGTTTGCAGCTAAAAAAAAGCCTGTAGCAGTAAACAGCACAGTGCTACCAAATTAAGAGGTTGTGGGAAAAACACGCTGACTCCCAATTTAACAAGCCAGCTTTTGCAGTTCAGTTCAGACAAACCACAGTTAGAGCAGTCAGTCTACAAATAAATGCAGAGGTCTTTGGTCTTTTTATAAGGACGTTTGGTGCATTCCTTTAACTCATGTTGCTACCAACTTGATTCACTCCTCTCAAACACATCCCTGATTCTGACACAGTTGCAAACAACTGCACACCAAATTGGGCTCTTGGGGCACAGTGGCAGTGTCCCTACCTTTCGGCCAGCAGGAACGGATTCAAGTCCCACCCAGGAGAAAGCGAGGACTGCAGATGCTGGAGATCAGAGTCGAAGAGTGTGTTGCTGGAAAAGCACAGCAGGTCAGGCAGCATCCGAGGAGCAGGAGAGTCGACGTTTCGGGGCATACACCCTTCATCGGGAATGCCCACCTGCTCCAGGGGTATGTTGTAACATTTCGGACCAGGATAAATTGTAAAAATAAAATCTATTCTGACTACAACTGCATCCCAGAGCGACAAACTCAATTTGGGCACGCTCCCGGATACCTCATCTCTAAACAAACACTTCTTTCACATCATCACTAATAATTTGTTTTGTAAAGCGGTAGAGGTGGTGAAAGATTTTTTTAATGGATGCCTATTGCGCCCCCCCCCCCCACAATGGTTTCCCCTTCCCCAGCCCAAGGTTGTCACTAACTGGAGGTATCCTGGAGATCAGTCGCCAATTCCAAGCGGTTCTCGGGCAATGCTGGGTGGTTGGCAAATCCTCAGTACTCAGCTGCCTTCCTATAACTTTGGCACCTTACACCATAACAACAACTGCATTTGTATAGCACTTTGAACAAATGAAAACATCCCAAGGTTCTTAATGGGAGTGCTGTTTGGACAAAATGTGACACCTTCCTTTATTCATAGAATCAATAGAATCTTCAGTAAAATTCATAGAATCTTCACACAGCACCTTCCAAACCCATGACGACTTCCATCTCGAAAGACAAGGGCAGCAGATCCATGGGAACACCACCCCACTGCAGTTTCCCCTCCACGTCACTCACCATCCTGATTTGGAAATATATCACCGTTCCTTCAGTGTCACTGGGTCACAATCCTGGAATTCGCTCCTCAGGGCATTGTGGGTCCACCTACAGCACATGGACTGCAGTGGGTCAAGAAGGCAGCTCTCCCCCATCTTCTGAAGGGGCAACTAGGGACAGACAATAAATGCTGGGCCCAGCCAGGGATGTCCACGTCCCACAAGTGAATAATTTTTTTTAAAAATCCCTGTAGTGTGGAAGCCGACCATTTGGCCCATCAAGTCCAATGCCCCCCAAATCTATCCCTGCATTTCCCATGGCTAACCCACCCAGCCTGCACATCCCTGGACATTATGGGTAATTTACCATGGCCAATCCACCCTAAGCTGCACATCTTTGGACTGTGGGAGGAAACCCACACAGACACGGGAGAACATGCAAACTTCAGTTGCCCGAGGCTGGGATCGAACCTGGGTCTTTGGTGCCGTGAGGCAGTAGTGCTAACCACTGACCCACCATGCTGCCCCCTTTGTTGTTCTTTTCATGGAATGCAAGCATCACTGACAAGGCTAGAGTTTGTTGCCCAGCCTTAATTACCCCTTGCACTGAGTGGCCTGCTGGAACATTTCAGAGGGAAGTCGAGAGTCAACTATGTCACTGTCTGGAGTCACATGATGGCCAGGTCAGGTAAGGACTGCAGATTTCCCTCCCTAAAGGGCATTAATGAGCCAGGAATAGTTCTATGGTCCATGACAGAGATCAGCTTTTATATTCAATGTTTTATTAATGTTTTAATTAAATGCAAATTCCATTAACTGTCCCCACTCCCTAACCTTTGATGGTCTGCATTGCCCTTAATGGGATTTGCATAGAGTCACAGATGTACAGCATGGAAACAGACCCTTCGGTCCAACTCATCCAAGTTGACTAAATATCCCAAATTAATCTAGTCCCATTTGCCAGCACTTGGCCCATATCCCTCCAAACCCTTCCTATTCATATACCCCTCCCGGCGCCTTTTAAATGCTGTAATTGTACCAGCCACCACCACTTCCTCTGGCAGCTCATTCCATGCACGCACCACCCTCTACATGAAAAAGTTGCCTTTTAAATGTTGTATGTAAATGAATTGAATTGGAAAATGAGGTTTATTTACTGTTGGTGGTTAATAGATGACAAAATACCACGGGTGATTTGGTGATGATTGTGTGTAAGGGCTCTTTGGATGTAAAAGAGAAAACATAAATTCCACTAGGTGGGATTTGAACACTCATCTCTGTAGCATTGAACTAAATCTCAGGGTGGGTAGTGTAATGGTAAATTCACTGGATGAGCAGGATGAGGATGGGTTTAGAAGGATATGAGCCAAAAGCTGGCAAATGAAACTAGATTAATGTAGGACATCTTCGAGGAGAAAGTGAGGACTGCAGATGCTGGAGATCAGAGCTGAAAATGTGTTGCTGGAAAAGCACAGCAGGTCAGGCAGCATCCAAGAAGAAGGGCTCATGCCCGAAACGTCGATTCTCCTGCTCCTTGGATGCTGCCTGACCTGCTGCGCTTTTCCAGCAACACAATTTCAGCTCTAATGTAGGACATCTGTTCAGAATGGTTGCTAGTTCAGTGACTTTACCATTTCACTACCAGCCCCCTCTCACACTGAGTCACATTAGGAGTCACTACAAGAAGTGACCAAATGTTTAGTCAGAAGGTTAGGTTTTAATGCACATCAGAGAGAGAGATATAGAGAAACAAAGAGGTCACGTTGCAGCTCAAAACCCTGAGCACCTGAAATCGCAGTCAATCGTGATGGAGTAATTAAACTTGAGAATGTACAAGAATGCAGAGTTGGAGGGGCGAAGCGTGGGGCCGGGCCATGGAGGGATCTTAACACGAGGGTGGGAATTTTTAAAATGGAGGCAGCCTGGTCTCCAGATTCCAGCCAATGTCACTGACACAGATTTTCAATGTGATGCATGGGAGCTCTCTCTCCACAAAATGGCTGCCATCATCTACAACAGTGAGTGTACCTCAAAATGTAGTTGACCTGCTGAAAAACATTTGCCTTGTCCAGGTACCCGGAACGGAAGAACATACTCAGTAGGGGCAGGAGTAGAGTGGAGAGTGTGTTGCTGGAAAAGCACAGCAGGTCAGGCAGCATCTGAGGAGCAGGATGCTGCCTGACCTGCTGTGCTTTTCTAGCAACACTCTCTCAACTCTGATCTCCAGCATCTGCAGACCTTACTGTCTCCCAGGGGCAGGAGTAGGCCATTCAGCCCCTCACATTTGTCCTACTATTCTATAAGATCATGGCTGATCTGCCCCAGGACTCAACAGCTATCTTGTGTCAACTCCTAAAAGCCCACAATTCCCCGATATTTCAACAATCTCCCCCCTCTTTCAATACTTTTAATGATCTAGCCTCCACAAATCTGTAGGGGGTATTATGACACATGTTCACTATCTTCCGATAGAAATGAGTGTTTCTTTATTCTGGAACGGTGTTCCCTAGTTTGAGAGTCCTCCATTCGCGGAAACATCTCCCCTGCATCGAGCGCGTCAAAGCCCTCTCATGTTTCAAGAGGATTGTGTCACATTCTTCTGAACTCTGGTAGATATAAGTCAAATCTGTCTTGCTGCTCTCGAAAGGTCAATCCCTTCATCCCAACAATGAAAGAATGGGTCGCACAGTACCTCAGTGCCTAGGACTGCTGCCTCACAGTGCCAGGGGCCCGGGTTCGACTCCACCCTTGTCCTCCCCATGTCTGCATGGGTTCCCTCTGGGTCCTTGGGTTTCCTCCCACAGTCCAAAGATATGAAGGGTAGCCATGGGAAATCGTCCCACAGTGTCCGGGGATGTACAGGGTGGGTGGGTTAGTCATGGGAAATGCGGGCTGGATCCAGGTGGGATGTTCTTCACCAGGTTGGTATGAGCTGAATGTTGTGCTTCCACGCTGTAGGGATTTGATTCTATGAATCTCTTCTGATCTGCCTCCAATGTCAGTACATCCTTTCTTAAAAAAAAGGCACCAAAACTGCAGTCAGTACTCCAGGTGAGGCCTCACTCACACACCCTGTACACTTATAACAAGACCTGCCCACTTTTAAACTCCAACCTACTCGCAGTGAAGGCTGAACAGATGGCGCTATGTAAATTCTAGTAGGCGAGATTAGCCTGTTCCTGTTGATGAACATGAGGGATTGGAAACAAGAAGGAAAAGTGTGTGAGAAACGGAAAAAGGGAGAGTGTTAAGACCAAAAAGACAAAGTAAACAAGAGCTATGTTGGACTGGAAAGGTATAAAGCAAAGGTGGAATTTCACTGGGCAGGAGTCGATGACAGGCCGACAGCGCATCCCGTTATTTTTCTCATGTAGATGTTGGGATTAGTGTCTGGGGGCTGTGGTCAGCTGACAAAACCATCAGCTGGAACCCAGCAGAACAGAATGTGGGAGAAAGCAGGAGAGGGCGAGAGTGTGTGTGAGTGAGACAGGGAAAGAGTGAGGGAAGGAGAGAGACGGAACAGGCAGAAAGGGGAAAGAGAGAAGGAGAACAGGGAGACAGGGGTGGGAAAGAAAGAGGGGAAGAGAGTCAGAGAGGAGATCTGACAGTGAGTGAAGGAGAGAGGGATTGAGCAAGTAAAGAAGAGGAGAACAAGGGACAGGGTGAGAAAGGGAGTGGGGGGGCAAGAGAAAAAGACAGAGAGAGGGTGGAAACAGGGAGGGCAAAAAAAAGAGAATGATTGAGGTGGGGGAGGAGAGAAGGTGAGGACACAGATAACAGGATAAATAGAGTGTTTGGGCTGGAGACAGGACCAGTCCTCATTGTAACAACGTACCCAGCCTTGGGCTCTCTGTTCAATACGGATTACGTAACTGATGAGAAACTCATTATTTGATTATCAGTGTTCAGCTGAGAGACAGCTGGAAAGTAGAGAATCTCATTGACAAAAGATTGAGACAACCATACGCAGATTTGCAGGCTGCACATGTTCCTTTGCAGATCAAAGCTCTTTAATTCAGGATCAAACCAGGAGGACTGCACGAACTGACCAGGAACAGGGAGGTGCAGCCATGAGCAGCTACAACACTGGATCAGTGTAAGGTTGAGTCAATATTTTCTATTTATGATCAATTTATGTATTAAGCTTTCCTGTCCTGTTGTGCCTTTAATCATCTTTGACCTCCCTCTCCAGTTCCACGGTGGCTCAGTGTTGAGCACTGCTGCCTCCCACCGCCTGGGATTCCAGCCTCGGTGACTGTCTGGGTGGAGTTTGCACATTCTCCCTGTGTCTGTGTGGGTTTCCTCCCACAGTCCAGAGATGTGCAGGTTAGGGTGAACTGGCAATGGGAAAATGCCCATAGTGTTCAGGGATGTGCATTGGTCGGGGGTAAATATCGGATAATGGGGAATGGGTCTGGGTGGGTAACTCTTCGGTGTGGACGTGTTGGGCCAAAGGGCCTGTTTCCAGACTGTAGGGAATCTATTATGACTAGTGTTTCCAAAGTAGACAGGCAAGAGGCTGGAAAGATTATTGTCTCCATGCTCCCTAATCCTGGGTGTACATCACTCTTTGGGTGGCTGTTAGTCCCCACTCCATGGGATGTGTTAACAGGCTAGCTCACTACATGAGGCCTCAGTGAGCAGCCACACACAAACATCACTGATTTACTGTGCCTCAGGAACAGCACAGCGCTACCTCTGTTACTGACTGATGTGCTCAGTACAGACTGGGCACTCAGCAAATTCCAACTTTAACACAAATGTTCATCCGCATTCCCTATACTGTGACAATGACTGTACCTCCACAGGACCTCATTGGCTGTAAAAAAAAATAGGATTGTGAGCTTGTAACAGGTGCTATAGCAATGAAGTTTCTTTCTCCATAAACTTCACCCGGCTCAAAGAGTAAACGTTTGAGCTATTTCTCATCTGACCGGAAACTCAGAACAGACTCTCGATGAAGTGTACAGCCAAAACACTTGGAAACTTTTTAAAAACATTTGGATGTTTGAAAAGGTTGAAGCTTTTCTCCAGATGAATGAATCAAACTTCTGACTAGCCTTCCTCACCCATAATTACTTTGTGATCATTCATCTATCCCACTGCTCTCTGCCAGCTTCTGTCCCTCAAGAAACCTCCTCTCACCTCACACTCTGCATGTCCGTCCCCACATCCCGCCCTGTACCACATCCCATTCATCAAGTGCTCCGCGACTCCTCCAATTTAAAATTCTTATCAAAGACCAATATCGCCCAGGAACAGGCCCTCGGCTCTCCAAGCCTGTGCCAACACATTATCCTAGTATTGACCCCTTTCTCTCCATCTCCGTCACCTCTCACATCTTTACAAAACTCCGTTATGAAAGTGAACATGGACATTTGTGAGTGTCCCTCCAAGCCTCCCCCCCGGCCACTCGTTTGCTCGCTGTCCCACACCATGGGGCTCACTCTCATGCTTCCTTCAGAGAGCACTTGATGACTGCACAACATCTTTAGAGGACCTCACATGGTCAGCATGGAGAGATTGTTTCCCACTGTGGGATATTCTAGGACAAGAGGACGTCATCTCAGAATGACACAGTGCACATTTAAGACAGAGCTGAGGAGGTATTTTCTCTTTCAGAGAAGAGTGAATCAAGAGTAGAGCAGCTTAATTTTTGTTTGTCATTTCTACCATATACAACTGATACAGTAAAAATAAGGCAGTGTTCCTCCAGCACAGAGGGTGTTACATGGACAGCACAAACTACACACTCGTACACAGCATAAAGTGCCTAAGAAGTGCAAAGCTAGTTACAGTGCAACAGAGAAACGATGAATAATAGACAATTTACTAGCAGCAATTCAAGTCATGCAGAGAGTTTCAGATGGGAGAGAGTCTGATCATACAGTGTTAAGGAGCGTGATGGCTTGGGGGAGGCAACTGTTGCACATTCTGGCTGTGAGAGACTGAATGCTCCTGTATCTTCTGCCAGATGGCAGGAGGGAGAAGACTTTGAGTGAGGGAATTGTGGGGTCTTCCACAGTGCTCTTAGCCTTTTGGATGCAGCGTGTGGTGTAAATGTCTGTAATGGAGGGGAGAGAGACTCTGATGATCCTCTCAGCCATCCTCACGATCTGTTGTAGGGTCTTAAGATCCAAGACGGTGCAATTCCTGATCCAGGCAGTGATGCAGCAACTCAAGGTACTCTTAATGAACCCTCTGCAGAATGTGGTGGGGATGAGGGGGTTGGAGTGGGCTTTCCTCAACCTACACAGTAAGTAGAGATGCTGCTGGGCTTTCTTGGCTATGGAGCTGGTGTTGAGGGACCAGGTGAGATTCTCCACCAGGTGGACACCAAGGCATTTGATGCTCTTCACAATCTCCACAGGGGAGCTGTCGATGTCCAGCAGAGAGTGATCGCTCCGTTCCCTCGTGAAGTCAACAACTATCTCTTTCATCTTTTCCACGTTCAGAGACAGGTTGTTGGCCCTGCAACAGTCCGATAGCCACTGCACCTCCTCTCTGTATGCTGACTGGTCATTCCTGCTGATGAGACCCACTACAGTCGTGTCATCAGCGAACGTGATGATGCGATTCGAGCTGTGTATCGCTGCACAGTCGGGTGTCAGCGGGGTGAACAGCTTCTGTGGAATTCTTTACGGTTGAGGTTGGCCCATGAAGTATATTCAAGGCTGAGACAGACAGGTGTTTAGTCAGGAAGGGTTACAGGGAAATGGCAGGAAAGTGGGAGTTGAGGATTATCAGATCAGCCATGATCCCAATGAATGGTGGAGCAAACTCGATGGGCTGAATGGCCTACCTCAGCTCATTTGTGTAATGGGCCAAGCTTTACATAGAAACATAGAAGACAAGGAACAGGAGGAGGCCATATAACCCCACTCACCCGAACGGTAATCTGACTGAAACCTAGTCTCTTGTTCTCCTGCTGACGTCAGACGTAGCCTCAACCATAAATCGTAGTTTGTATATTAAACAAATCAGGGGACAGAGATTAAGCAACATCTAAAACAAAACCAGAACAATTATGGAATTAGTTTTGCTAAAGGTAGGAAACCTGGGTTAATGTTTTAAGTGATGACATAGAACAGTAAAGCACAGTACAGGCCCTTCGGCCCTCAACATTGTGCTGACCTTTTATCCTACTCTAAGATCACACTAACCCACTTACCCCACTAATCTTTTATTGGAACCACAAACTGAAGGTACAAAGAGGTACAAAGAGATCATTTCCCCTGGTTTATTTGGGGCTTTGGTGTATATTAGATAAACCAGCCATTGTATATCTCTCCCAGTTCTCATTTCTGATGAAATCACACAGGGAACTGAAGTACACACAATAAACCAATAAAACGACCCAGCTGATGGATTACCGAGCGGTGGTGTACATTTCCAAAGGAGCTGAACAGAGGAATTGAGGGAGAGAGTGTGACAGAATGAAAGAGAAAGCCGTAGGAAGAAACATGGAAGAGGCCATGAGGAGGGAGAGAAAGGAGAGCAGAGTGTGAAACTGTAAGACCAAAGGAGACAGCAAGAGGGAGGGGGAATGGATTTGGGGAGAAAGACGTTAAGAAGCAACATTCTGATCAGCCTCATAAAAATAAAATCATAGAGTACTTACAGTGTGGAAACAGGCCATTCAGCCCAAGAAGTTCACACTGACCCTCCAAAGAGTAGCCCACCCAAAACCCATTTTCCTCCCCTATTAGTCTACATTTACCCCTGACTAATACACCTAGACATCCCCAAACACTACAGGTAATTTCCCATGGCCAATCCACCCTCACCTGCATATCTTTGGACTGTAGGAGGAAACCACACAGACGCGGGGAGAATGTGCAAAACTCCACACAGACAGTCACCTGAGGCTGGAATCAAACCTGGGTCCCTGGTGCTGTGAGACAGCAGTGCTAACCACTAAGCCACCAGGTATAAAGGCCTCAGCTTGTGTGACTTAGGAGCTCAAATCTTAATATCATCCTCCAACCACATATGGCATTAAATCAGACAATCTTAAAATCCCTAGAGTGTGGAAGAAGGCCATTCAGCCCATTGAGCCTGCAATGACCCTCTGAAAAGTATCCTCCCACAACCACCACTCCCACCCACCCCACCCTATAACCTTGTATTTCCTATGGCTCATCTACCTAACCTACACACATATAAAATCACGTGGGGTATGGATAGGGTGAATAGCCAAGGTCTTTTCCCCAGGGGAGGGGAGTCCAAAGCTACAGGACATGGTTTAAGGTGAGAGGGGAAAGATTTAAAAGGAACCCAAGGGGCAGCTTTTTCACGCAGAGGGTAGTGCATGAATGGAATGAGCTGCCAGAGGAAGTGATGGAGACTGGTACAATTACAACATTTAAAAGGCATCTGGATGGGTATATGAATAGGAAGGGTTTAGAGGGATATGGGCCAAATGATGGCAAATGGGACTAGATTAACTTAGGATATCTGGTCGGCATGGATGAGTTGGACCAAAGGGTCTGTTTCCATGCTGCACATCTCTATGACTCTACTATCCCACTTCCTCCCACTGGGTTAGCTCCATTTCATTACAATGACACTGCTCTACCTTGAGGTCTTGTTCTCTGTTTCATTGATGCTCTGTAACTACAAAGCTGTAAAATAGAAAGCTTTTTATTCAGAGCTTCCACCTCACTGAGGCAGCTTCAGGTCAATCCAAGGACCTGCTGTGAAAACCCTGCTCGCATATTGACAGCTGTAGCAGTTTCCAGCAGTGGGGACAATGTTTGAAAACAATCCAACAATGTTTAAAAAAGGTGCCCGCCCCCATCTTCCCAAGCTTAACCAACCCTTTAAAAATATTCCAGGTATTTTCCCAAAAATGGATCATTTCTTCATTGGCGGGGAGGGGTCTGTGATTTTCTGTGAGCCTGATTTTGTTAAAATCCGTCCATTCGTTTTACACACCAATTGTAAGTAAGCAAACAAGCTAACAGTGGTGAAAACATTACTTCTGCTGCCCTCCTTCAGGGCTAGAAGGTAAAGTTTACTCAGCTTGGAACAGCAATGCATATAGTTGACTTCTCCATTCCCATTCTCACCCTATGCCCAGACAGGAGCCATAAGACCATTTAGTATAGGAGCAGAATGAGGCCATTCGGCCCATTGAGTCTGCTCTGCCATTTGATTGTGGCTGATTTCTTTCTCAACCCCATTTTTCTGCTTTCTCCCCGTAACCCGTTACCCCCTTACTAATCAAGAACCTATCTATCTATCTATCTATCTATCTATCTATCTACACTGAATGACTTGGCCTCCACAACCCTCTGAGACAATGGGTTCCACAGACTCCCCACCCTCTATCAGAAGAAATTCCTCTTCATCTCAGTTTTAAAGGGTCGTCCCTTCACCTTGAGGCTGTGCCCTCGAGTCCCAGTCTCTCCTATTGGTGGAACCATCTTCTACACATCCACTCTACCCTAGCCCCTCAGTATGCTGTAGGTTTCAAACCATATACCCCCCCCACATCGTTCTAAACTCCAGACCCAGAGTTCTCAACCACTCCTAATTTGACAACTCCTTCATCCCTTGAAAACTTCCTCTAAAGCCAGGACAAACTTCATTAGATACTGGAGATGACACCAGTAGTCAAATGTGGAGGCCCTGGACTCAGTGCTTCTATGGACAACTCATTCATCCAGACTAGTAGAGAGACTCAACATTGTAATTTTAAAAGACAATGCTGAGAAACAAAATGCATTACAGTTTGTTAATGTCACGGTAATTTAACAGCATCGCTTTGCATTTAGCTTCCTGATGGAACATTTCCAATGGAGTTATGCAGCGACAGATCATTATGATTCAGTAAAGAGCTGTCTGTGACGGAGGACTTGTACTGACACACTTGGTTAAACCTCATTTGATTAAATTTTGGATGTTCAGTCAGTCAGGATTGGTTGAGAGTCAGGGGCCACACAACATGAGCTCAGCTGTCTTGGTGTACACTCAAATTCTTGCCTAACAAGAGATTGTTTAGCATTTATCTCCAGGAGTATGGTGAGGCTGGTACACTTATGACATTTGAAAGGCATCTGGATGAGTACATGATTAGGAAGGGTTTAGAGGGATATGGGCCAAATGCTGGCAAATGGGACTGGCTCAGATTGGGGATACCTGGTCGGCATAGACGAATTAAACTGAAGAGTCCTTTTCCGTGCTGTATGACTCTCTGTCTCAGTGATTGCCAAGAGAGCCGACAACACTCCAAGCTTCATTCTTCTCTCCTCCCAAGCCAGAGGAACAGCTCTGTCAGAGAGACAGCGTGCACAGGGACAAATGGCAGGACAGGGAAAAGATAGAGGAATGGGTCTAAGGGATGCCCTCTATCTAACCCTGTGTTGGGTAGCACGGTGGCTTAATGGTTAGCACTGCTGCCTCACAGCACCAGGGACCCAGGTTCGATTCCAGCCTCAGGCGTGTGGAGTTTGCACATTCTCCCTGTCTCTGTGTGGGTTTCCTCCCACAATCCAAAGATGTGCAGGTCAGGTGAATTGGCCATACTAAATTGCCCACAGTGTTAGGTGCATTAGTCAGAGGGAAATGGGTCTAAATAAATTATTCTTCAGAGGGTCGGTGTGGACTGGTTGGGCCAAATGGCCTGCTTCCACATTGTAAGGAATCTAATCTTGGCCGTGTCCTGGGAGTGTTTAATGGGGGACAGTGTATAGGGAGCTTTACCCTGTGCCTATCCTGTCCTGGGAATGTTTGAAGGTGGACAGTGTAGAGGGAGTTTTACTCTGTATCAAACCCCGTACTGTCCCTGTCCTGGAGGTTTTTGGTGGTGACCATTTCATTGATAATGAAGGTGAAAATACAACCCATAAAACAGACGGATTGAAGTTCTGAGTTCCAATCTGTACTCTGTTATGGACTAGGCCAGACCACTCAAAACAAGCAAGCAGCCCAGATCATAATTTGCAATAAGTGTACAGTGAAAATTACTCAGTAAGTTTGCTTGACTACCAGGTTTTAAAACAGATTAAAATTTATTCACAAAACTACAAAATGGGACACAAAGAACCCCTACAGAACTCAGTCTATCCAAACTAGACTTAATTATGCTGTTCTGAATATACACAATAGTCCCAATGAGCAAACCCCCTTAAACACAATAAAAATGAAACAAAGGCTTACAGGTTGAAGTTAGAAGGACAGAAGGAGAGAGAGTTAAGTAGCCTGTTTCCACACAGCCCACAGCTGAACTCCCAAACTAGTTCTGAACTGAGTTGCTCAGCTTAACTTCAGTTTCCAGGACTGGCCACTCACATTTCATTATACAGGTCACTTCTAAACATAAATGCTTTGGCCTAAAGTCTCATCTGTTTGCATTTAAACTAAAGGCCTCTCAATACCCTTTTGTCTTTGTACCAAACCTAGCCGTTTTGGAGCCCGGAGTGTTTTACCACCCCTCTGAAAAGAAAATCAAGGACACAGTATCCTTGAGAAAAGGACCAGCTTTTAGGGAAAAGGACCAGTTTTGTGACACCTGTATCTTTACCGGTTTCAATTCTGGCATGAATTAGAATTCCATTGAGATGAACCAAGGCTCCCTCAAGGTGACAGCATCTCCATTCACTCAACTAACAGCCCAGTGATGAATCCCAATTTAGCAACATCTCCATGTGACAGAATTTCTCCACGGAAACAGACATGTGAAAGACCAGAGCAAATGTCAATAATTGGTCACAATCTCTGTATAAACAGCAGGATTTCTGCTTGCTAACATAATGAACAAACCAGTCCCAATGTTGCTCTGAGCTTTCTGATCTTGTGCGGTGTATCAGTTATTGGAATAAATCTTTTCTGAATTCTGATGTTTTCTCCCAATCATATTGAATGAATCAGCCATCTGCATTTCTGACATGTACACGTTTGGTGGTTTCTCACTTTTAGAAGAATCCCTACAGTGTGGGAACAGGCCATTTTGCCCACACTAACTCTAAGTAGCATCCCACCCAGACTCACCCCCATACCCCATCCCTGCAAATTCGCATTTCCCATGGCTGATCCACTTAACCATCACATCCCTGGACACTATGAGCAATTTAGCATGGCCAATCAACCAAACCTGTACATCTTTGGACTGTGAAAGGAAACCAGAGTACCTACACAGACACGGGGGGGGGGGGGGAGGGGATCATGCAAACTCCACACAAACAGTTACCTGAGGGTAGAATCGAACCCGGGTCTCTGGCGCTGTGAGGCAGCAGTGCTAACCACTGAGCCACCGAAATGAGATGGACGTTATAGAAGCACATGAAATAGAAGAACAGATTAGGCAAACTGCAACGTTAGGATTAGGGTCTGTCTGTTCAAACTGGTGCTGGACAAATAAAGCCCTGTAACAGACACGTTCATTTGATGAGTGACCAACACTTGGAATAATTATAGGAAAGATATTCTTCAGGAAACCATGTAATAATATGATTGGGGATGTGGGATTTTCTTTCGACATTGATGGGCCAAAGATTTCCCTTCAAATCACTGACACTTAGGCTGGAGAATGCTGCTCACAATTCATTCATGGAAATACCAAGCCAGTATTTACAGCTCATTCCCCAACAGGCCTGGAGAAGGTGGTGGTGAGCTGCCATCATGAAGCTCTGTAGATTATTTGGTGTAGACACCCCCTCAGTGTGGTTAGGAAGGATTTTGACCCAGGGACACTGAGGAACACTGATAGTGTTCTATGTCAGAAAGTGTGGGTTCGGAGGGCAAACCGCACTGGCTAACAGAAGCTCGATTGTGTCATTTTATATTCAGAAACCTCCAACCCTCAACCCACCCTCGATTAGCACAATCCAAGGAATTGGAAAGGAATGTTAAATTGCTGTACAGTTGAGCTTGCAGTATTTAAAGGAAAACTAAAGACATTGCTGAAGCTTTAAACATTAGGTCAAGAAGACACAACAACATCTCTTCTTCTTCAGGAAGCTATGGAAATTCAGCATGTTCCTAAGGACCCTCACTAACTTTTATAGATGCACCACAGAAAGCATTCTATCCAGATGCATCATGGCTTGGTATAGCAACTGCTCTACTCAGGACCGTAAGAAACCGCAGAGTTGTGAACCCAGCCCAGTCCATCACAGAAGCCAACCTCCCATCCACTGACTCCATCCACACTTCGCACTGCCTCGGAAAGGCAGCCAACATCAAAGGCCCCACCGCCCTCAACCCGGTGATAATCTCTTCCACCGCCTTCCATCAGGCACAAGATATAGAAGCTTTAACACACAGACCAACAGGTTCAGGAACAACTTCTTCCCCACTGTTGTTAGACTTCTGAATGGACCTCTCAAATTTCAAATCTAATGTTGATCTCGTGCTTTGTGCACCTTCTCTGCAGCCGTAACTTTATATCCCTAGCTCTGTCTGTGTGGAGTTTGCACATTCTCCCCATGTCTGCGTGGGTTTCCTCCGGGTGCTCCGGTTTCCTCCCACAATCCAAAGATGCGCAGGTCAGGTGAATTGGCCGTGCTAAATTGCCCGTAGTGTTCAGTGCATTAGTCAGGGGTAAATACAAGGCTGGGGAATGGGTCTGGGTGGGTTACTCTTTGGAGGGTCAGTGTGGACTTTTTGGCCCCAAGGGCCCGTTTCCACACTGTCGGGAATCTAATCTAATCTAATCTGTTCGATCACCCAATGACCATTGTATGGTACGATCTACCTGCTCACAAACCAGAGCTCTTCCCCGTACCTAGCTATATGTGACAGCAATAAATCAAATCAAATCAAATCAGGTGGCTGTGCCATTAAGATCATCTTAAATACTGCAACAAGGACAGCTCAATTCTCGAACAGATGGGCACAGCCACTGATCTAAGAGGGATCACACCAGGCAGGTGGCCAAACAAGGGTCAGGAGATGGAGGCATTAAATCTTGAGATGGAGGATGTCACACCTAGGTCAACTTGACCCAAAATCATTGACAAAGCTAGGACTGCTCTTTGCTTCAGGAGTGCGTATAGGGAAGGAAGTGAAATTATAGTGGGGAGGTAGTTATGTAGTGGCCATGCCACTGGACAGATCAAACACAGAATGTTGGAGAAACTCAGCAGGTCTGGCAGCATCTATGGACAGAGAGAAACAGAGACAACATTTTGATTCCAGTATGACTCTTCCTCTGTCCACAGAGGCTGCTAGTCCTCTGCAGAGTTTCTCTGATTTTTGTTACAGATTTCCAGCAGGATTTTGCTTTTACTATAGTAATCGCGAATCTCAGGTTAATGCTCTGGGCATGGTCTGGAGGTGCCAGTGTTCGACTAGGAGTGGACAAAGTCAGAAGTCACATGAGCGCTGCTCCTTTGTCAGCTGACACACCTGAAGGGGCAACACTCCGTATGCTTGGGATTTCAAATAACCTGTTGGACTACAACCAAGTATCATGTGACTAGTGACTAATGCTCTGGGGACACTAACAGATGGTGGAATTTGAACTTGATAAAATCTGGAATAAAAAGCTGGTTAAATTGCAACCATGTGCTTTCCATCAATTGGTATTCAAAACTCACCTCACTCACTTAACACCCTTTAGGGACGGATATCTGCCATCCATACCCAGTCTGGCCTACATATCACTCCAAGCCAACAGCAGCGGGGTTGACTCTTAACTGCCCTCTGGGAAATGAGGGAACAGGCAATAAATATTGCCCAAATATTCAACCTCCCATGAAAGAACAAAACAAAAATTTTAAAAAAAGGTACACATAAAAAGAGACAACCAAAGAAATTTTGAACTAATTGAAATAAAATATATTGTGCATTCTTTTCCAGGTGGGATAGCAGGAAGAGAAAGATGTTTTAAAAACTCTCGCACCAAACAGAGACACAAAATGGAGAGTGTTGAGAATGGCCATCTCACAAAAGGCAACCTGAGCAGTAATTCGTCCCTTCCAGGTCCGGGTAATGTAAATGAGGTCCTGATTACCACACTCCTCGGGGTGATCCTAACCATGATGTGTGTCTGTGGCACGCTTGGCAACATCTACATGTTGGCGATCGCCAACCGATCAATCAAGTCTGCCGGGTCCATGTACGTTTATATTGCCAACCTGGCACTGGCTGACCTTCTGTACTTGCTCACCATCCCTTTTGTGGTGTGCACGTACTTTGCCAGAGACTGGTACTTTGGGGAGATTGGCTGCAGGTTCCTCCTCAGCCTGGACCTCCTGACCATGCACGCCAGCATTTTCATCCTCACGGCCATGAGTGTTGAACGATACAGGGCTGTGACCTCACCCCTGGCCAGCCAGGCTACAAAAATGTGCCGAAGGATGATTACTGTTGCCATTTGGTCATTGTCGTGCGTCCTGACCTTGCCAATGATGATTATGATCCATTTACGAGAGACCATCAGCCCTTCAGGGTCAACAAAGAGGATTTGCTTCCCAACGTGGAGTCCTGATGCCTACAAAACGTATCTCACCATTTTATTCAATACCAGCATTTTATCTCCAGGCATTGTCATTGGATACCTATACATCCGGTTGGCACAAGCTTACTGGCTTTCAGGGAGAATGGTTCTGGACACTAGGAACCGTACTCTAAAGCAGAAGGTCCTGTACATGACTTTTAGCATCATCTTGTTATACTGGGCGTGCTTTCTGCCATTTTGGGTTTGGCAATTGGTGAAACTGTACACGCACGAAACACTGAGCTTGACACCTCTGGTACAGATGTACATCAATTTCTGTGTGACCTGCCTGACTTACAGTAACAGCTGCATCAACCCGTTCCTGTATGTGTTACTCACCAAGAACTACAAGGAGTACATGGCACACCGCGGCAGAACTTCCACTGAGCGAGCCACCTTCAAAAGGGGGGCAAAGGAACAGTCACGGGTCCAAAAGGTCAACTGCCCAAAGGGGCACAACCAGAACTGCTCCAGCCAGAGCGGCAGGAGAGAGATCACACAGCAGGGTCTATGTTGGCCTCAACAAGCCATTCTCAAGAAATGAGTTGCCCCCAAGGTACCATGGTCTTATCTTTGTGTATTCTGGAGCAAGTCTTTGATAGACGATGGTAACAGAACTTGGAGACAGCCCATTTAGCCCCTCGAACCTGTTCAGTCATTGTTCTACCAGACCTTGTCTGATCTTCAAGCCACCTGCCTGTCTCACCTCTGAAATTCTCAAATATCTCTCTCTCTCTCTCATTTAGTTGGCTAGACAGCTGGTTAGTAGTTGTAAGTGAGTACTGCAGATGCTGGAGATTAGAACGGTGATGGAAAAGCACAACAAGTCAGGCAGCATCCGAGGAGCAGGAAAATTGACGTTTTAGGCAAAAGCCCTTCATTCCTGATGAAGACCTTTTGCCTGAAACGTTGGTTTTCCTGCTCCTCGGGTGCTGCCTGACCTGCTGTGCTTTTCCAGCACCGCTCTGGGCTGGTTAGTGGTGTTCACAGCGTGGGTTCAATTCCTACACCCACTGAGGTTACCTGAAGGACTCTCTCCTCAATCTCTACCCTCGCCTGAGGTATGGTGACCCTCAGGTTAAATCACCATCAGTCCTCTCTCTCTCTCTAACAGAAGTAGCTATATGGTCCTCTGGGACTATGATGACATTTACCCTGATGATATAGTTAAAATCTCAGCATTAAAGTTTTCAACAAGGCCCCAGTCTCAGACCCAAGCTTTTATAGGGAGAGAGTTCCAGATTCCTACTCCCCTCTGTGAGGAGGTGCTTTTAGTCATCACCCCTGAACAGACTGGATCAGATATTAGGATTCCCATGCCCTTCCTGTCTATTCCACACTCTCCCACACCCCCAACCCAAATTAACGAATGGTCATCGGATCTGATCAGATCGCCCTCATGTACGTCTCTGAATGACTAACACTTTACTCCTGCTGCATTAAGGCATCCTGAGGATGTGAAAGATGCTCTACGTGAATGCGGATTTGTTCTTTCTGTCCTGCTTTGCAAATTTATTGCAAGGCATCAGAAAGAGGTTTCAGCTACGTCGCTGGCAGAAGACAGCTCATAGAATCCAAGTTTCTAAACTCCAAATTAAAAGAGAACCATTTGCAGGCCATTCGGCCCAATTGCTCTATGCTGGTGTTGAGACTCCCCACAAGCTTCTTCCCACCCTTCACTTCAGCTCGCCCCTTCCGAAGACCATCTGATTCCATTCTCCCTCATGTTGACCCAGATTCCTCACCGATACAGTTCACCTTGGGCACTCCCTGTGGGAGTGAGTTCTATTTCCTGCTGCTCTCTGAAGGAAAGATTTGCTTCAGAATTTCCGATTCAATTTCTGACTGACTGCCCTGTAATCCTGGCCTTTAGCTTCACAACTGGAGCGATTTTCTCTGTTTGGCCCCAATCAAATTTTTAAAGACCTCAATTACATCCCCTCTCGGTTCGAGAGAAATGGGCCCAGTCGGCGTCATCAGAATCTCAGGTTTCTGCTACAGTCCTTCGGACTCCCCTCTGTATCCTGTCTTTACATTAACATGGACACCAGCTCTGTGCACAGTTCTGAGGCTAGCCAAGGTTATTAAAAAAACTTCAATTAGTATTAGAAACAATGTGAAACTGGAACTAGCCAAGGGTAAACCAATCCTGCTCCTTGGATGCTGCCTGACCTGCTGCACCTTTCCAGCAACACATTTTCAGCTCTGATCTCCAGTATCTGCAGTCCTCACTTTCTCCTCGAAGATTTTAAACCTACTGCGAATCCTCTTGCAAGAATGCCTTCCTTGAAGAAGCTCTCTTCCTCCCTCTACAAGGAATTCAGTGAGTCCCTCTCTCACTGCACACCCCAGGTACCTATCGCATTTCCAACACCCCCCCGCCAAGTCCCTCCTCTCTACCTTTTATCTTAGCCTGCTGGACACACGTTCCTCATTCCTGAAGAAGGGCTCATGCCCGAAACGTCGATTCTCCTGCTCCTTGGATACTGCCTGACCAGCTGCACTTTTCCAGCAACATATTTTCAGCTAAACCAATAAAGAGCAAACCAAAAACCACTACTCTGCCTGTCAGTTGAATTTGATCCAGTTACTCCACCTTCTTCCAGGGCATCTTTTGGAAGCATCTGAAGGGAACACTTTGTCACAAAGTCACTGCTTTCCCTTTCAATAAGGGCAGGGCCCCTTTAAATCCCACTCTTCCCGCCACCCCCCCCCCCCCCCCCATTATAACTGAAGTTTCTTTCTCCTTATGTTGTGCTTACCTCATACCGTTGTCTTGTATGATGAGTGACCTCTAACTGTCAACTGCCAAATAAAATTTGCTTTGTATTTAAAGTCAAGTCGATCACTTGAGTGTGCAAATGGCTCATGGCTCCCAGATTATTTACAACCAACTCAAAATCTTGGATCAATATTTCCAGGACTATGACTCTTCAGGACACAGATCACATTCTGCCTCAGGACATGCTTCGTATCTGCAGCCTCTTTGAGTACTCCTCCCCCATGGAGGTGATAACCCAGTGCTATTATCACTGGACTATTAATCCAGAGGCTCCCAGTAAAGATCTGGGAACCCAGGTTCAAATCCTGCCATGGCAGAAGATAGAATTTGGATTTAATTAAAAAGATTAAAACTCTGATGATAACCATGAATCAATTGCTGGAAAAACTCATTTAGTTCACGAAGGTGCTTGAGAGAAGGAAACTGCCAGCCTTATCTAGTCATCAGGAAGTGGAGAAGTCAATGTTTCAGGTATAACCCTTCTTCAGTCCTAAAGAAGGGTTAACACCTGAAACAGAGTTAGAGTCATAGAGATGTACAGCATAGAAACAGACCCTGCGGTCCAACCAGCCTATGCTGACCAGATATCCCGACCGAATCTAGTCCCACCTACCAGCACCCGGCCCATATCCCTCCAAACCCTTCCTATTCATATACCCATCCAAATGCCTTTTAAATGTTGCAATTGTACCAGCCTCCACCACATCCTCGGGCATCACATTCCATACATGTACGTGGTACGTGTTGCCCCTTAGGTCTCTTTTATATCTTTCCCCTCTCACCCTAAACCTATGCCCTCTAGTTCTGGACTCCCCCACCCCAGAGAAAAGACTTCGTCTGTTTATCCCTCATGATTTTATAAACCACTATAAGGTCACCCCTCAGCCTCCGATGCTCCAGGGAAAACAGCCCCAGCCTGTTCAGCCTCTCCCTATAGTTCAAATCCTCCAACCCCAGCAACATCCTCGTAAATCTTTTCTGAACCCTTTCAAGTTTCACAACATCTTTCTGATAGGAAGGAGACCAGAATTGCACACAATATTCCAACAGTGGCCTAACCAATGTCCTGTACAGCCGCAACATGACCTCCCAACTCCTGTACTCAATACTCTGACCAATAAAGGAAAGCATACCAAACGCCTTCTTCACTATCCTATCTACCTGCGACTCCACTTTCAAGAAGCCATGAACCTGCACTCCAAGGTCTCTTTGTTCAGCAACACTCCCTAGGACCTTACCATTAAGTGTATAAGTCCTGCTAAGATTTGCTTTCCCAAAATGCAGCACCTCCTATTTATCGGAATTAAACTCCATCTGCCACTTCTCAGCCCATTGGCCCATCTGATCAAGATCCCGTTGTAATCGGAGGTAACCTTCTTCGCTGTCCACTACACCTCCAATTTTAGTATCATCAGCAAACTTACTAACTATATCACTTATGCTCACATCCAAATCATTTATATAAATGATGAAAAGTAGTGGACCCAGCACCAATCCTTGTGGAACTTCACTGGTCACAGGTCTCCACCACCACCACCCTCTGTCTTCTACCTTTGAGCCAATTCTGTATCCAAATGATGGGTTTGCCCTATATTCCATGAGATCTAACCTATGTTGACTTCACCACCTCCTGATGCTGCCTGGCTGGCTGTGTTCTTCCAGCCCCCCACTTGTCTACTTTGGATTCCAGTATCTGCAGTTTTCTTTGTCACTAATCCTTACCTGGTCTGGCCTAGATGTGACTCCAGGTCCACAGCGATGCGGTTGATTCTTACTTGCCTCCTGGGTATTCATGAATGGGTAATAAATGCTGATCCAGTCAGGGATGCCCTCAACCCATGAATGAACAAAAGAATGTACCCAAAACACCAAGCATCAGAGACTCCAAACCTTAAATTGAGGAAAGGGAAGTTGAAAATCCACCCAGAAGTCAGCAAACAGTCATAAACTAGAAAAGATACAAGCAACAGTGAGCAGAGCAAAAGATGCAGAAGGAGGTGTAATGTAAGGGAGATTGGATGTAGATTTAAAGGGGAGAAAATTTGCAGAGACACCAGGGAAGGAGTCCAAGTGAGTGGGCTAGTTCCTTCTAAGATGGACTAAATGGCATGCCTCTGCTTGAATCCAAGAGTTTTGCTGTTGTCCACTCCAACCCAAGGCAAAAGTAAGAGGAGAGTGCATTACTCCTGAGGCAGACTATTATATGGAGATGGTACTGCACCAGTAACAGGTGTTATGCCTCAAGGCTACAGCTTTCAAAATGTAGGGAGCAGAAAGGAGAGTGTCCCTCTCGAACCGTTCACTAAATTACCCTTCCTCCCCACCAACCCCAACATTTCTGACGAAGGGCTTTTGCCCAAAATGTCGATTCTCCTGCTCTTCGGATGCTGCCTGACCTGCTGTGCTTTTCCAGTGCCACATTTTTTGGACAATAAACTATCCTTCACTGGTTTGACCGAATGTATTATTTTTAAGAAGCTTGTTATCACTTCAGCAGAACCAACTGGCACACTGCCCCACTGCTGCACAAAGACAGAGTTTTGGAGAAGCTGTCAGGACATTGAAAATAAAAAAGCCCTCAAGTCAACCACAGAGAATGCTCAACTCAGAAGTGTCACACTGTGATCGAGCTGCTGCTTTTAATGGAGCCGCTACCACACAATAACGTGAGCCGCAGTTTTTATGCACTCACTTGTTTCTCTGAAATGTGGTCACGAATGGGACGGGGGTTGGGGGAAGAACAGCTTTTGTCTAATTGCTTAAAATTGCACCATCCCAGCCAAGTGTAAAAACCAAAGCAGAGAGGAAAAGACTTGCTCAAGATCAGGGTCACACTTAATTGAACCCTGCTGAACAATCCACAGGTTTAAGCAGCTGCTTCTCAGAACAATTTGGAAGAAAATAACTTTTAAATTTCTCTCCATTAGAGAGCTGGAATTGTCAAGGGTTAGTACAGAACAACCTAAAAATATCATCCCTATTGCTTCCTATCCATGAGTAGACAGGAAGTGTAAAAGCTTCAGTGTTTGATTTGGTTTCTTGTTTCGAATTCAGTTGTTGCTGGGGATTGACTTGGAGAGTGAGTGAGAGTGCGCCAATGTGCACTTGTTGGATGAGAAGATGGACTCTGTACAAAGGAACATGGGACTTAAGAATAGAATTTGGCCATTTGGCCTTTCAATCCTGTTCCGCCAATCAATAAGACCACAATTGATGTGGTAGTGGCATTAGCTCCATTTCCCAGGCTCATTCCTTTGTCAACACAACTGACTATGAGCTCCATCTCCACCTATTACTCCTCTGTCCTCCCCCACCCCACACATCTTCCATGTAATATACCAACCTTTTAGAACATAGAATAGTACAGGCCCTTTGGCCCATGATGTTGTGCCAAGCATTTACCTTAATCTAAGATCAACCTAACTTACACACCCCTCAATTTACTGCTGTCCATGTGCTTGTCCAACCCACCAGTCCCTTAAGCTTCAAAAATATACCTCAAGCAGCTTTACGTTTAAAGACCCAGCCTCCACTAATTTCTGGAGAAGAGAATTCCACAGAATAATAATCTTCAGAAAAGAATTCTCATCGGTTTTAAATTCTCATTCTTAAACTATGTCCCTTAGATTTCATCTCTGACCTAGTGGCTTATATACAACCTGAGCTAAAGTTAATGATATAACTCTGCTCATTTACAGCATTACAATGATCACAGTGTGTGAAGATTACCTCCAGTTCTATCCTCCGCTTTTCCAGTAGATACATTTGCAAGGGTTGAGATAGGGAAACACTTCATATTACAAAAACAAATTTTTGGGAAATCTCAACAAGTCTGACAACATCTGTGCAGAAAAAGCAGAAATAATGTTTCAGGTCCAGTGACCCTTCTTCTGACTGTTGCAGGCTACAATGAGACATTGACAGGATGCAGAGCTAGGCTGAGAAGTGACAGATGGAGTTCAACCTGGATAAATGCAAAGTGATTCATTTTGGAATTGTGTATACAGGGTTAAACAGTGGAGGAACAGCAGGACCTTGGGGTCCACGTACATAGATCCTTCAAAGTTGCCACTCAAGTTGATAGAGTTGCTAAGGCGGCATATGGTGCTTTGGCTTTCATTAACAGGGATTGAGTTAAGAGCCGTGAGGTTTTGCTGCAGCTCTATAGAGCCCTGGTTAGACCACACTTGGAATATTGTGTCCAGTTCTGGTTGCCTCATTATAGGAAGGACATAGATGCTTTAGAGAGGGTGCAGAGGGGATTGACCAGGATGCTGCCTGGATTGGAGGGCTTATCTAATGAAGTGAGCTAGAGCTTTTCACACTGGAGAGGAGGAGGAGGAAGGGAGATGACTTGATAGAGGTACACAAGGTAATGGCAGGCATAGGTAGAGTAGATAGTCAGAGACCGTTTCCCAGGGCAGAAATGGCTAACAGAAGGGGTCATAATTTTAAGGCGATTAGAGGAAGGTTTAGGGGAGGTGTCAGAGGTAGGTTCTTTACACAGTGTGGTGGGTGCATGGAATACACTGCCAGCAGTGGTAGCACAGTCAGAGACATTAAGGACATTTAAGCGACTGCTGGACAAGCATATGAACAGCAGTAAATTGAGGAGTGTGTAAGTTAGGTTGATCTTAGATCAAGATAAATGCTTGGCACAACATCATGGGCTAAAGGGCCTGTACTATGCTGTACTGTTCTATGTTCTAAAATGTTAGATTATTTCATGGAGATGTGGGGTGGGGGAGGACAGAGGAGTAATAGGTGGAGATGGAGCTCACAGAAAGTCAGTTGCGTTGACAAAGGAATGAGGAGAAAGTGAGGACTGCAGATGCTGGAGACCAGAGTCAAGAGTGTGGTGCTGGAAAAGCACCGCAAGTCAGGCAACATCTGAGGAGCAGGAGAATCGACATTTCGGGCATAAGCCCTTCATCAGGAAAGGAAGGAGTAAAGGTCAGCATGGGAGAATAAGTAGTTGCTAATAGCACAATTAATGACTGACAAGGGGCTATTGGTGTTAGCAGCCCATGTGATGACAAAGGCTGGTATGTGGGGATTAGAGCAAGGACATGGGAAAAGGTGCTCAGGCCCTCAGTGTTGAGCTCAGCAGGGAGCCCCAAGCAGAAAATGAGATGCTGTTCTTCCAGTTGGTGCTGAGCTATGCTGGAGCACTGCAGTAAGCCTGAGATGGAGATGTAGCCAGGGAACAAGGTGGGGTGGTGAAGTGGAGGCAACTGGAAGCTTCATGATTCCTGATGTAGGGCTTATCCCCAAAATGACAATTCAGCAGCTCCTCAGATGCCACCTGACCTGCTGTGCTTTTCCAGCACTCAACTCTTGAGCACCAGCATCTGCAGTCCTTATAATCTCCAAGTGGAAGCTCAGGTCTCTTTCTGGGGGGGGGGGGGGGACAGAACATTGCTTTGCAGAATGCACCTATCACCCAGCCTGTGCTTTGTTTCCCCAGTATTGAGGGGACCACATTGTGAGCAGCAAGTACAGTAGACCAGACAGAATGAAGTGCAGGTAAATCACTGCTTCACCTGGAAAGTGTATCTAGGGCCTTGGTTAGTGAGGAGGGAGGAAGTAAGTGCACCTTCTGCAACTGCATGGGAAGATGTGTGGGCTGTGGGTAGGTACTGGAAGCAGAGGAATAGCATAAAAGGGGGAAGTCAGGGTTAAACTGCATTTATTTCAATGCAAGAGGCCTGACAGCCAAGGCAACTGAACTTGGGGCATGGATTGGTACATGGGCCAGGGAAATTGTTATTACAGAAACATGGCTAAGGGAGGGACAGGACTGATGAGGTGGGGGGGGGGGGGGGGGGGGGTGTTTTTCATTAGGATGAACATCACAGTAATCATGAGGAAACATTGAGTGTTTGTCCACAGAGTCTGTGGGTAGAATCAAGAAATGAGGGGGGAGGGGGGGAGAAAGTAATCAATAGCCTTTTTGATAGGCCTCCCAATAGTCAGCGAGAGATTGACCAGCAAATGTGTAAAGGACATCACAGATAGCTGCAAGAATAATAGGGTCATAATAACAGGGGATTTTACCTTTCCTAACATTGACTGGGACTACCATTGTGTTAAGGGTTTGGATGGAGAGAAATTTGTTCAGGAAGAGTTTGTGCAATATGTAAATGACCCTACTAGAGAAGGGGCAAAACTTGACCTCCACTTAGGAAATAAGGCAAGTGAAGAAGTTAGTGGGAGAACACTTTGGGGCTAGTGACCAGAATTCTATTTGTCTTAGAATAGCTATGGGAAATGTTAGGTTGGGTTCACAAGTTCTAAATTGGAGCAAGCCTGATTTTGATGGAGTTGATTCAGGGAGGTTGTTTGCAGGAAAAGGGGCATCTGATAAGTCAAAGACTTTTGAAAGTGAGTTAGAGGGTTCAGGGGCAGCATGTTCCTGTTAAAGTGAAGGGTAAGGCTGGCAGGAGCAGGTAACCCTGGGTGACCAGAGTTAGAGGCTCTGGTTGTGGAAAAGGAGGCAGTACAGGACATGTATAGGCAGCTGGGAACAAATGAATTTCTTATGTAGAGGGTATCAGGGTACATGAGAGAAATCAAGAGGGTGAAAAGGGGACATGAGATGGCTTGGGCAGGTAAAGAATGGTTTTGGATTCTCCAAGCACATGAAGGACAAAAATGGAACTAGGGAGAGAATAGGGCCTCAGATTAACCAGGTATCTACGTGCAGAGCCACAAGAGACAGGTGAGATCCTAAATGAACATTTCAGTATTATTACAGCAGTCATTAATGCCAGGGAAGTTGGGCAATGAGTGATGTCTTAAGAGTCCACATTACAGAAGAGGTGAAGCTGAAAGCTAACAGACATGAACCCCCAGGTCCTGAAGTTATCCCAGGACATTATGGGAGACAAGGGGAAAATGCAGGGCCCCTTGGAGTGTTTGTATTGTTGACTAGCAATGCAATAGTTATCCGCATGGACTTTAGCAAGGCCTTTAACAAGTTAGCACATGGCAGGTGGTGGAGTAAGGTTAGGCCTCAGGTTGCAGGGAGAGCTCGCCAGTTGGATATGAAATTGGCTTGACAGAAGATGGAGGATGGTGGTCAAGGATTGTTTGACCGACTGGAGGCCTATAACCAGTGATGTGCCACAGGTTGATGCTGCATCTACTGTTATTGATCATTTAGATCAATGATTTGGATGAGAATTTAGGAAGTATGAGCAGAAAGCTTAGGGATGACATCAAGATTGGTGGTTATAGTGGACAATGAAGGTTATCTAGGAACACAATGAATAAAGTAAGCCTAGGAATGGCAGATGGAGTTTATTTAGGAAAGGACCTGCCAAAAAGAAAGCAAATTTCAGTTCCAGGGTTCTTATGGTATAGTGGCAGTGCCCCCACTGCTGGACCAGGAAGCCCTGGCTCTGCCAGAAGATGGTCACAACATGCTGATTAGAAATACCCAAACTAGAAATGAGATTCGGATTAATAGTGAATTATTTTAAGTGGATGTTCTAGGCATCACCTACTTATCAATTAAGATTCCTACCTAAGTGTTTCACTGGAAATAAATCCCCTTCTCCCTACACTCCTACCCCACTAGAATCAGTAGAAAATGCTGCAATAGCCCCTCTTTCTAAAACTGAAAATTCAATAGTGCTGTAGGGAAAATTAAGTTCCTACTTCAGTCAAATCAGTTCCACTATTTACAAAGTGGTATTGTAATTGGCAATGTTCAGGGATGACATTTCTGGAGCAGGTGGGACTTTAACCCAGGACTCCTGGCTCAGATACAGACACTACCACTGCACCACAGCCTGTTAGTGATACAATGGAGAGTTAGGTTTGCTGCCTCAGATCATGTTAGAAACAGCTGCATTTTCATCCTACTTACTGTAGGGAAATAGGAAAAATGAGAGTTGGACAAAGCAGGGTAAAAGATTAAAGCCAAATCAGCCTTACCCTGGGGAGTGTCAGCTGTTTGCATTAATTTAGCTGCCTGTAATCACATGTTCTGCTCCCCTCAGCACAGGAGCTGGAGCAGGCCATTCAGCCCCTACTCTGTTCTAAGCCAAATGGGATGATTGCTGCATATCTCTGCAGCAGCAGGAATCTCACCTTTTGAAGGGTATGGCCAGATTGGCTTAAAAATCACCGAGTTCAATAGTAGACACTGCTGGTGATTACAACCAAATCTCCAGGCCCAATGGATTCCTGGACCCAGAAGGGAGGGTTCGGCCACTGAGGGGTGAATTGTAAAATCTAGAAAATACTCCTGTTGCACAAAAAGGACAAACCTTGAAGATATACCCCCACTGCCATTAAAACAGACTGCCATTCAGCATATTAGGGCATGCAGGAGCAACAGTCCGTGAAATGAGAAAGCTTACCAATTTCATTGCTCATCCATGAGAGAGAGAGAGAGAGAGAGAGAGAGGGAGAGGGAGAGCGATGGGTGGGAGTGAGTTGGTGGGTGCATGTGAGATCCAGGCAAGGGGGAAGAGAGAATGCTAGTAGGAATCCTTGGAGGAAATAAAGAGGGGGTTTAAAAAAAAAGAGTGAATGAGGAAACAGGACAAAGTATAAAACTTTAGAGAAAGAGATAAGGGAGGTGGAGAGGGTGGGATGGGAGTAAGGGGCTGGAAGAGTGAAAAAAAAATTCAGGCGTACCCAGGTTCAAATCCCACCTGATCCAAAAAAGGTGGGTGGAGACATCTGAACAGGTTAGAGTGTAAAATTCAGAACTGTACAGCGATGAAGTGAAGCCATACTTAACCCATGGTGCCTGAATAGGGTAGGAATCACCTCGATTGTCCTGAACTGGTTGTTATAAAGACTGAAGACCAATGTCAGTGACTGATCTAGAGGGGAAAGGAGTTTGATTTTAAAAACTCAGGCAGAAGTAGCAGCTGAAAGAGGACAGTGTTCTAAAACAATTCACAAAAGGAAATCCAGACCTCAAATTTCATCATGATTGAGAGTCAGAGACATGGCTTCATAATTAGAAGGCAAAATTTAGAAATCCTGGGTTTTTGGTCAGGCTCATGAAATTAACCAGAATAGACAGACTTCAGCAGGAAGGGTGGAGACTGAGAATCTTCAGGATGCAAGAGTGGAAAAGTTAAAACAAGCTTTCAATTCCCCTCCATATGACCTCTCTCCACAGGTCTGGCACTTTCTGGCTTGGTGTGATTTCAAACATCCTAGCTTTGAAATTTTTTCCCCCCCAAAAAACTCAGTCTGTCAAATTCAAAGATGGCATTCAGTCAAAAGCCAAAACCCCCATTAACAGCTACAGGTCAGTACTGGACCTGTAAGGATAGAGCCTCTGCTCAAATTGTCAGCCAAGTCATGGGCAAGGAAAGAGAATCAGTAAGTAAATGCAAGATTCCTCTGCAGCTATTGGAATGTCCTGTATGGGTGTACTTCTGAGGAGTGTGCAGATTTATTGCAGTTGGTGGAGCACTGCAATTTTCACACAGCAGGAAAAAAATGGGATTCCAAACCTCAAACTGCTGACTTCATTATTTACAGCTTACCATTGGGATGAAAGTTAGTGAATGCTCCCTTAGTGAGTGACTCCATTGAAGGAGTTCCCAGCCTGGCCTGGCAGCTCGTGCTGATTGTCAGCTGAAAGCTCACCATTGTGGAACAGAACATACAGGCATGGAAGCCCTTTCAGGCAGCATGTGCTGTCTATTTAGGCAAAAGTGCCTAAATCCTCCACTGCATGCACCCCCATAAAAACCAACTAGATGGGATAAGACATCTTGAGACTCATCCATTGCTGTGGAGGAAATTGTTCTTCAAAATGTGCAAGTCTGAAGTTATCCCTTACTTGGAATAAATAAGACTTGTCAATTGAGCAAAATATTAATTTGAATCAATTTAAGATTTTAATTAGCAATTGAATTCAATTGTTCAGTCCCAAAACAATGCATTTTACTACTGCAGTGGTGTTAAAACATTAAGTGCAGAATTTATGCACAAAAGATTCCACAAACCAGCATACACTGGACTGTCAGCCTTGTGCTGATGTTAAGCAAGCCTAGGCCCCTTTTACAGATCACATCTCAGTCAAAGCTGGTTAAGAAAGGCCGAGACTTGCCACAATTATGCAGGTCAAAGAGTGATAACCACATACAATCTCAACTTCTGAGCAACTTTATTCAGGAGATCAAACATCTGAATTCTCAATCTGGAGTCAGTTCTTTTAGTGGCCTATCCCCACAGCCAGGTGGCAACTCAGTTTACAAAAGTTTAATAAAAATTACTACTTGAACAGTGAAATAGATCAGTGAACTAATCCTCATGGTACAATAACACTAACTCATTTGTTCATGAATGTGGATCTAAAGCACCAAGGTCAGGCTGCCCTCAGTAAGAACATGGGCAGTTTGACAGCAAGAAACTGGCACAGACATTGCTTGGATCAAAAACTCCCTGCCTCACTTCAAAACCAACTTTAAAAAGTGGGGAGGGGGGTTTGGTGGGTGGGAGATGGGATGCATTCAGTGGCTAAATCTTCCCATTGTTGGATTAAGGTAGCCTTGATCAAGGATCATGTATTTTTTAAAAGTGCTAATGTGCATCAGTCTGCAAAAACTTGGCCATACATACTTTTGAGCAGAATAGTCACTGACTAATTCATTTGAGAATCTGGCCAAACTTTCTCAAGTAAGATCTCCAGAGACTCTCCAGTCCAAGGAGAATCAAGTTAGTAATCTTTAAAGGCATGGACTGGTCACTAGGAAGCAGACTGAATATGCAAGAGATATAGGGGCTAAGCATTGAGGGTTGGTCTTCCAAACAGACTGGGTGATTCCCACTTGGAGGAAAAAAAAAGTGTTGATAGTTCAGACAATGCAGTTACCCCTTTGAGACATTCACCTCCCCTCAACCTTGTCTTAGTTCTGCAAGGCAAATATCAATAATCAAACTTCAGGGACTTCACTCGAACATCCCCTTGCACTTGGAGGTATGTCATGGTGTCCATAGATGAGCGATTAGGGAACTCCAGAACTTGGTCAGGCAACTTAATCTCAAACTTCACTCCAAGGAACATAATGGAAAACTGTTGAAACAAGAAAAATGGAAGGTCATGTTTTGACAATTCTTAAATCAAGACCATCAGTAAGCTGGTTATTCCTTTCCCTCCACTGTCGTCATCTGGTTTCTGACATGGAGATATTCAACATTCCTTATTCTTTCAGGCTCAAGGACTTAATATTGCAGTTATATTGCACCTTTGCTAAACCTAATAACTTGTGAATTAAAGACAAAATGGATTCCAAATTTGATGCACTTTAGCCACCAAGGCTGTTTCATGAATGTTTGTTTGTAGTTGACTAAAACTTGGTTAAGAATGCCTGGACAACTCAAGACAACACCAAACAGTGATTGAAATATAGACATCTGCAGATGCCAGAGAAGATAAGGACACTAGGAAAGTATAACTTTTAGCTGAATTCTGGAGAAGTTGGCAACCTAAAAAAGTTAATGCATGCTTCAGCTCTGCACTATTTTGCTTTAGTTTGTAGAGTGAAGGTAGCATCCCTAGCCCTAGTCTCCTGGCTCAGGTAAAGTCCTGAGAGTGTGAGGGATTGAGCTCCAGAGTGAAATGTCAGGGATACAAAAACCATCCAGACACTGTGTAAATAAGATACCCAATTCCTTGTGCAGGGAGAACAGAAAGCAAGGAAACGAAGGGATGCAAATTCACCCAGTTAAATAGAGGACTAACTGTAGCCAGATTTTCATCCCTGATTTAAAAACATTTAACTCCCCCTTGAAATATGGACTAATCTTCACAATTGTTTACTTGCCAAAATTAACCTCCATCCACAATGCCTAAAGTTTAGGCAAATCAGTGTATTTTATTTTGGAGTTCAAAGTTACACAGTAGTGATTTGGGAAATCGTGTTAAGTGTTACTTTGTTAATAAAACTGGTGTGAATTCTGTCCCAAGCAGGAGCAAGTAATCATCCTGATAGCCCAATTGGGCTTGGAGGCATTGGATGGTGCTTATGGACTAGGCCAGACCCCCTCAAACATGTCAAGTAGCCCAGACCCCTAAGCAGGTGTAATGCAGATATTTCAGAAGGGATGCAGCTGGTCAAGCCACACTTAAAGTGTACAGAATTTATTACCAAATTAAAACAAAGCAGTCACCTGAAAGCCCAACAGATCATCCAACTTAAATGCTGTACCCAATACTTGCAAAACCCCTTGATATGAAGGTAAAGATCAAATACTGTCTTACAAGAGAAAAGTCAGAGGGGGGAGGATCAACACAGACCTGCTTCTTCAGGTCTAGCAGCTTTTACAACTGCCTGATTGCTTTCCATGAATATCCAGACCAAACCAGAGAAGAGCTGATCTGGGGGAACTGACCACTCCTTTCATTGTACAATTAAAAACTTTAAAGCCCTTTTCCTGTGGCAGTATCTGCTAGCTATAATCAATTGGCCCTTAGACTGAGTCTGTCTTTTATGACCTGAAGAAAAAGCCAGACAACAAACTTGTTAGCTTGTGGAAAGTGGGGCATGGTCAGTGCACTCTTCCAGGGGTGGGGAGTGGAAATAGGATCAATGGTAGGCCATTCAGACCTTGGAACCTGCTGTGCTATTTAAGATCATCCTACCCAGTACCTCATTTCCCATCTTCCCTCCTATCCTTTAGCCCCAGAGACCACTATAAAACTGCAGTCAGCATCTAGTTCACAATACAAGCAGTTGTACATTAATGCCACAAAAAGAAAAAGCCATTTCCTCTAGCTACCAATGAACAGAAATCACATTGGCAATTCAGAACCACATCTGTTACTGGTGTCCTCTTTGTCAGGGTACATTCTACTGCCCAGTAGCTTTACTGAGCTGCTTTAATATAGGTAAAAAGGGAGCATTATTAACTGCCTCAGGAACAAGAGACAGGAGAGCAGCTCAAAAAACATTTTTAGAAGTAGAAATAACTTTATAATCATTTAGTTTCCAAATGTAGCTTTAAAGAACTTAAACTGACCACTTAATGTTCAATTATTTCAATACAAACCAAGGCATTGGTTAGGAATTAGATTAGATTCCTAGTGTGGAAACAGGCCCCTCGGCCCAACAAGTCCACCCCCCCCAACCCCCACCCTGATCCATTTCCCTCTGACTGATGCACCTATCACTATGGGCAATTTAACATGACCAATTCACCTGACCTGCACATCCTTGGACTGTGGGAGGAAACCCATGCAGACACTGGGAAAGTTTGCAAACTCTACACAGGCAGTCACTGGAGGTTGGAATCAAACCTGGGACACTGGTGCTGTGAGGCAGTGCTAACCATTGAGCCACTGTTTGCCACAAAGAGCAATTAGGCCCACCTGTCAAAGTCCCAGGTTCACATTGAACAGTTTCAACCTGCTCAGTGATTAACTGTGCTGCTTCATTGCCAGGGATCCAAGTTCCATTCCAGCCTTGACTGGCTCAAAGCGGTGGGTAAAAACGAGTACAGATGCTAGAAACCAGAGTCTGGATTAGAGTGGTGCTGGAAAAGCAGAGTAGGTCAGGCAGCATCCAAGGAGCAGGAAAATTGAGGTTTGGGCAAAAGCCCTTCATCAGGAATACAGGCAGGATGCCTCTGGGGTGGAGAGAGAATGAGGGTGGGAGGGAAGAAAGTAGCATAGAGTACAATAGGTGAATGGGGGTGGGGACAGAGGTGATAGGTCAGAGGGGGGAGGGTGGGGGAAGGTAGCACAGAGTACTGGGTCTGTGGGAGTTTCCTCCCATACCATGGGTTATCTGGAGAGAGTGTGGTGTTGTGGGGATAGGGGTTGACAGTAGATGCTCTGAGGGTCAGTGTGATTTGATGGGCCATGGGGTTTCTTTCTGCAGTTAGAATGACATTGTTAATCAACCCTATTTGCTAATATTTCACCAGATTGGTCAGCCCACTCCCAGTGGGCTACAGGCAAGCTGAAATTAGAATGCTCTGGGATTTGCTGCTTGGAAGGAACAATACCCCCTGGAGTCAGGAATTAAGTTACTGGAAAACCTCAAGTCTGGCATCTGTAGAGACCAGTTAATTTCAGGCACACAGTCACCCTTTGCCAGAAGGAATTTTGCAGAAGATAGGGGCTGGGGAAATGGGGCAAGGAGTAGTGATAGGTAAAGATAGAGCCCAAAGAAGAACAGTTGGACCAGAAAAGATTGGAAAGTGGTCAACCTCAAAATAAGTGGCTGTTAAGGGGTACTATTAGTGGTGAACTGCAGTTAGTGGATAACAGCAGACCATGTGATAAGGCCTGAGGTGTGATAGTTGGAGTAAGGGCATAGGGAGGAGGTGCCTAAACTAAAAAAAAATTAGTGAACAAGTCATTTTGCTTAATGCCTCTTGGAGAATTAAGATATTCAGGCCAGAGATCCCAAAGTGACTTGATTTTTGACTCCAAGAATCTTTAGTTTGAGGCATCCACAACAAGTGGACACTGGTTACAAAGGCCAGCAACATCTTCCTCAGGCAGGAGGGGAAATTTGGCATGTCAAATAACCTTGCCAATGTTTATAGGTGTGCCATAGAGAGCATTCTGTCTGGATGTATCACTACCTGGTATGGTAACTGTACCATTCAAGATCAGATGGTGAACTCAGTCCTGACAATCACAAAGGCCAACCTCCCATCTATAGAATCCATCCACCAGGCCCACTGTCAAGGACAGGCCACCAGCATTTTCAAAGATCCATCCCACCCTGCAATGCTTTTCTACAACCTCTACCAATCGGGGAGAAGGTATAGAAGCCTGAACATACACAGCCGGTTTCAAACAAGCAGTCACTACCCTACTGTTTTGAGAATACTGCATGGACAAACTCTTGGCATTGGCCTGTACTTGTGCTTTGCTGCTGTTTATCTATAACAGATAACAGATGCTATTTAATTATGATCTGCCCGTATTGCAGGCAAGACAAAGCTTGTGCCTCTGTACATATGACAATAAATTCAATTAGTATTTGCATTAGTCCAAATTACTGCTGCAGAGTGTTTGCTCACCATATACACACTTTAATAGCCCATCTTTAAGTGGGAACTGTGCTGCTACAAACTGTTTGCAGTTAAAGTTTGCAGCAACTGCCACCTAGTGTATAACTAGAGCATTAACAGTTACCATCTTGTTTAAAACGTTCCCAATTCAAAAAGGTCTTTAGACAGCATGTTCCAAATCCATGCCTTGGACAGAAGATACATGAGAATTACCACCCCTGCAAGTCACATCTTGACTTGGCAATATCACTTCCTTCAAAAACAAATCCTCCCAAGGCCACTGAAGGAGTCTGCAGCACAGACTACAGTGTTGAAGGTAGCTCATACCAACTTGAAGGACAGCTAGGGGCAGGCAACAAAATACTGCTCCAGCCAGTAGCACCCATACCCCTGAGTAAATAAAACCTCCAAACCAAGGCAATGAAACAATGACTGACATGTGCCAGTCCAGAAGCTGAACTAATGACATATGTACCCCTGCCCCATATAAGTTAAGCAACTATACACTATAGTGAATCAGTAATATTCTAGGTTGGTTCAGGCCTCATCATTGCACAAGGTGAAGGGAAGAGTGCAGATTGCATTACAGCTGCAGAGTAGAACATGCCTGGCCATGAGATGCTGCCTGAACAGCTGTGCTTTTCTAGCACCACTACTCCAGAATCTGGTTTCCAGCATCTGCAGGCCAACACTGGAAACCAGGGAACAAAATACAAGCATGGAGAAGCTCAGCAGGTCTGGCAAAGTAGTGCTGTAAGGAATATAGCTATTTTGAGTCAGATATGACTGCTACACCACAATAGTGACCAGATGGTTAACAGCTACACATTTGCTACAATTAAAGAAATTCAGCAGTCTTCCCACAGTGGCCAATTAGCTCAGCTTAATTGGAGTAACACCTCTAGACCATTGCTTCCACCCAGTTTTTCAAAATATTCTAGTCTTTCCTTCATTACTTTGGCCATAATTTGCTGGGATCAATCTTAATTGATAACTCACTCATTTGCCACCCTTCCACCTCATCTTGGGGAAAAAAAAAACCAAGATCCATACCAACTACCATCTTAAATCCCAAGGATCTTCAAGATCTAGTTGCTCCAGTCATCTCTTTGCATTGACTTTTTGATTTCAGATTACAAGTTTGAGCAGTGGCTGCTTCAAGATCTAAACTGAAATGCAGCAACAATCAAGTGGATATCACCTGAGGGTATAGCCACCAGGCGTAGCACATTCTGAAAAATGTTCATGGGAACACAAACTGACTGTATCCAATACTCCAAGGCAAACTCCATTTAAACATTAGATGCTCAACTGACATTGTCCAAACTGAAGTGTAATGGTTGTCCCTAGGGAGTAGGCACTGATCCTTTTTGCAGTCTGAAAGAACTCTGCATTCAGAGGAACACTATTACACCAATAGTACATAGCAAGCTAAGCACAAAATTAAAAGCAGAAGCGAGCTGGTTTAAACCACAGCACTGCCACCACTTTGTAGCAGTGATGGAGGTGGAGTTTAAGGACAGCCTGGTTTCTGTGGGGGAAGCGTGCCAGAATACAATGTGGTAGAAGCTGGGTACAGAGCTGCTAGAAGTGTTCCAGAAGTGTTCCAGATTGCCAATCCCTTTACACAATTCTTAATATGCCCTCTGACCAACCCAGCTCTAACTTTACTGTCAGGTCTTGCTCAGAGGGACAGCCTAGTACACTAAAAAATCCATCCTCTTCCACCCAACCCACCTTTAACTTACAGGTAACATTCAGAGAAATACAAGCCAGATGAGACCAACTTAGTTTGGGATTATGGTCAGCATAGACTGAATCCAAAGTGTGGTGCTGGAAAAGCACAGCAGGATTCTCCTTCTCAGATGCTGCCTGACCTGCTGCACTTTTCCAGCACTACACAAATCTGATCTCCAGTCCTCTTTCTCCCAAGATAGACTCTTAGTTCCAGTCTGTGCTGTATGACAGACTATTGCTTTTTGGATTTGCCAAATTGTACAAAGACCTTTGTCAGAAGAGACAATTAATTCAGCCTCTTCCACACAGAAACTGGTCAGATATTACTTAGACAAACTGAAGCTGTCATAACTATGGCAAGAGTATGTTGGCTTTCACAAGAGTGAACAGCAAGGCACTTTCACCCTGAGAGATGGACAGCAGTACAACTCAAAGCCCCAGGACTGGAGATTCAGATGCCAACCCCCAGGTTAAGGATATTTACAGCTAGATCATTCACAAGTGACTTAGAGAAATTCCATGCTCACCTTAAAGCACTCTCCCTTCTCAAATACAAAGGTTTCCTCTCTCTGCTCAGTGCACCACACACCATCTTCTTTACTGTTGCAGACAATCACTCTACCGTCCTGATCATCATTGAACCTTGGGTTAAAGTGTAATGCCAGTGTAGAGTCATCTTTCCCCAGGCTGATTGCAAACCTGGAAACAAACACAAGTGTTCAGATTCTGTGCTCCTGCACACAATCTTCCAAAAGGAAATATTGCTGTAATTTCCCTTCACTGAAGAGGCTGATACTCAGCCCACTTCACCCTCAAGTTCAACCATTCATGGGTAAACTTATACTGAGCGGGAAGCCATTTCAGACTCATTTTAGTGTCAGCTACAGTTCTAAATCTGGATGATAGGAGATTTCCTCCCCATCTCTTTCCCACCCAAAAGCTCCAAAAAGCAGCTCAAGGCTAAACTGATACCAGCACAAACAGAAACTAGAAGCTATCACGAGGCTTATGGTTCAGGGTACTAATTCTGCATGGAGAGAAGGCTGGTTCTGTCACTGCTGCTGGGAATGGGACTGTTAAAAGGTCACCTAGCCATGGACTGCTGTCAGGTTTCCCAACTCATTACACTATACTCCTACATCTGTCAGACTACTCTAGTCTTCCTTCCACCTCTTGCATATGACCAGTGTCATTGGATAACACTAACATCATTCTCCATACTGCCTTGGTGGGTTTTGTATTTCCACAATAGGGATTGGCAGATCAGTAAGGTTCTGCATTTCTGTTCTTAGAACACTGACAAGATCGCTGTTGAAAGATTGCCACTAACCACAGGAAGCATGAAAATCATTTTTCACTTTCTCCAGGAACAAGGTTGGGACATTTTCATAAATGCATTGACTGCAGCACTTTGGGGCCCCAGGGAGAGTTTAACAATTATCTGAATTAGTGTCTTGCAAAGGTAGCACATGGCATTCCATGAAAACAAGACCTTAACCACATCCCAAGAATACCATGGTGCAAGGATACTAGGATATTGTACATCAACCCTATTCTGGGGTCTTGTGTCCAAGAAAGAGGACCATTCCTCAAACAAACTAAACAAAAAGAGTTGCTGCTCATCTTCCTCAATAGATTCACTGGAAAAAAAGTTCAATAGATCCTAATAACCCCCCAAAGCATCTTACGAGTACTCATGTAAGATGTCTCAGGAACAAACCAAGTAGTGAGAGAAACTCCAGTCTGGAGAGAAACAGCAAAAAGTGCAAGCCTGGTGAGACTTCATAAGCTCACACACAATAGGCAGCAGTGGCTAAGTGGTTAGCACTGCTGCCTCAGTGCCAGGGAGGCTGCAATTGATTCAACCCTCAGGCAACTTTCTCATGTCTACATGGGTTTCCTCCCACATTCCAAGGATGTGGAGGTTGCATAGCCAAAATCAACTCAAGTCACCCATGTAGGGTCCAGGGATATTAGGCTAGATGGATTAATCATGGGAAATGAAGGCTTAGAGGGATGGGGTGGGTCACTTGAGGGTTGGTGTGGACTCCATGGGCCAAAATGGCTGCTTCCACATAGCAGGAAAGTTTATAAACTAGTAGTATCACAACCAAGGACAAAAACCAAAGTCAACATGTTCATGAAAGAAATCATCCAGTCACTTCAGAGCACTACATAGTTAGGAGTTTGCAAGGCTAAAACAGTAGCAGAATAGGGGCATTAAAAAAAGTGATTGAAGTCTTACCTGTCTGCTTCTGGGTCAGTAAAGACTTTAAATTTGACGGTGTCACCAATCTTCATGTCAACATCAAACATTTCCAAGACCTATTGAGATCACACCATAGGGGAGATGTTAAGGACACTGCTTGTAATCCATATAAGTGCCCCCCAGATCATCTGCTTCAACCCCAATTCAAACAAATTCAAGGAATGTGGTAGCCAAAGCTGGTGTCAATAGTGACAGTTAAGTCTCAGATTAATAGACACCAGTCAAAGGGAGGAATTCTGTCCTTACCCTCAGGAAAAGGAATTACCTCAACAGCCTGAGCAAACTATTTGACCAAGGACTATAGCCAGCAACACAGGCCATGTAAGCAATTGGATTGGACAGTGGCAGGAGGTAGAAACTCACCCAGTTTACTGGGAATTAAACCAGAGAATGGAAGTTGGAAGAGAAACAAATAATGCTAGAACTTCCCATACAGCACAAAGTTAGTCAGCCAACTGAGTCGATTAAAGGGGACAAAGCAGTGGAAATGGCACATCATTTACTTCAAAGACAATTCACTGAGGAGTAATTTAAAGCTGAACAGTAAATCCAACTGGGTCTAGATTAGAGTGGTGCTGGAACAGCACAGGGCAGGCAACATCTGAGCAGGAAAATAGAGGTTTCAGGCAAAAGCCCTTCATCAGGAATAGAGGCAGGGAGCCTGTAGAGTGGAGATATAAGTGAGGAGGTGGGGAGAAAGTAGCAGAAATTGTACTCTATGCTACCTTCGCCCTACCCCCTTTCTCTCTCTACTCCAGAGGCACCCTGCCTCTATTCCTGATAAAGGGCTTTTTCCTGAAACATCTATTTTCCTGCTCCTCAGATGCTGCCTGACCTGCTGTGCTTTTCTAGCACCACTAATCTAGATACTGGATGAGGTAAGGCTGGAGCAGAGCAGATATTTAGTCTGCAGGAGAGTTCTATCCATCCTTCATTTGGGAGCAAGGATGAAAGTAGCACAGTTTGTATTCCCCTTATCAGACATCTTGCTTCTTCAGAATTGAGAATTCTGAAGAGAAGCATCAAAAACAAATCCTGGAAGCATGCATTCTGCTTCGGCAACCAGTTCTAGTGCTGCAACTTAATTTAGCCTAACTCAGCAGACAAGGTCAGGAGGTTATACATAATCCATGTTCCGGAATAGCTGTCAGTGGCGCACTCAGTTCGTTTCACAAAGTGAGATACTCTCATTGAAGTGTTGAGAAAGGATTTTTCCAGAGAGTGAAAGCGTCTCTTCAACAGTAAAATAGCTAATTGCCAGCCATCATTTGCAGTCAGCAATACCAAAGACAGGCCTGATCATGTCAATGGAAAAGCATAATGTTTACTGTGACGAGAGATTTACATCAGCAGATTCTCAATTTGAAGAATGCTCTTGGTCGGAGTTCTGTCAACTTCCACTTGCAACAGAATTAGACAATTGTAAATGAAAGGATGCAGTATCAAAGATTTGGTGTTTTGAAAATAGTATGTGCAGTGAAGACAGGATTTTAGGCAAAAGAGTTAAAACCAAAAGGTGCAAAGATGCTGTCCCGGGCTCAGGTCTCACCTGATCCAGGAGGTGGATTGTAGCTGCCTGAACAGATTGCATTGACTTTGATTTTAAAAAAATCAATTCTTTCTGCATGAAGATTTAAATACTTATTAAATGTGGGACTTATATCCCACCTCAGGGCTAGGAAACAAAGGGTTTATGACCTACTTTATTCACAGGATGGAGATCACTCGCTAAGCTAACATTTATTGGCTCTCTAACTGCCCTCTGGGCAATTAAGAATCAATCAAATCATTGTGGGTCTGCAGTCACAATAGACCAGACTAGGCAAGGATGGCAGTTTCTGTCCAAAAGGAAATTAGTGAGCCATGTGGGTGGTCTCCAAGAACTGGAGATTAGATCATGGTCATATGATAATTCCAGGTTTTTAAATTGAATTCCAATTCCACCATTGTTGTGGAGAGATTTGAACCTGGGATCAACATTACTTAATCTTTGTAAGAATGGTCACAATAGTAGCAAGCCATTCCCTTCCACCACCTGCTCTAGAGCAGAGCATAACATCGCAATGAGTGTTGATCCAAAAATAGCTGAGGAAAAGTTAATATGCAGCATTGCCAGATTAGAGACTGTGCAGTACCTAGTCTCCCCGTGACTAGGGGAAGTGTCATTTTCAGCATTGTAAGCTTACATTATGGAGGAAGTAGCAGAGCTTGTTAGTCACTAAAGCAGAGGAACTGAGAAACACATTCCCAAGACAGTTCTATTTGCAGGTCACAAACTCCACTCTAGTAGTTACTAGAAACTGCTAAAGTGTGTACTACACAGTCAGCTGCTAGTGAGTTAAGGTTGTAGATTCACATCCTATTCTAGGGGCATAGATTTATAATCCAGGTCAAAGGAGGGTTGTGGTCATGCCATTTTCCAATGGCATCCTAGGTTCAAATCCCACCTGCTCCAGAGAGGGACCACATCATCTGATCAGGTCAGTCAAGAGCATCTTTAACCCAGGACTAGAGTGTCAGATAATAGCTTTCAGGGAAAAAACATAGCAGCATTAAGCTTAGACCAGTCTCCCCATATAGGGGTGTATAAAGAGATTCCATGATCATTTGAAGGCAGAGCCCCTCCCCCCAAAACAAAATTTAACCTCAGGTCACATTAGCAAAACAGATTCAGATTAGCACAAGCAGGAGTACTTTGCTCAAAAGTGAAACAGTTTCCTACACTGCACCCAAAAACATTGTTAACTACAAAATGCTGTTGATACAGAATTGCAGGCTTTTCTAGAAAGTTTAAAAAGGAGCCAAGTTGTAAAACAGATGAAAATACAAACTTACAGGATTGTTGAGAGTTCTTATGGAGTTTGAAAAATGCAGGAAGAGTTTAGTTTTGATAATAAAATTTGATTTGAGGCATGAGTTACATCATGCTTAAACCACTTATTAATCTAGGTGGCTTTGTTTCAAAATACAGACTTGAGTTTTAAACAAAATCCTAAAACAAAGTCCTAATTTAAGATTTAATCACAGTTGAGATCTGGGTACTGTGAAATTCTTGGATTTAAGGATCTCAAAACAAGAGCCATGGACCAATATCATGTCTCAGAAGTTAAATATTCAATTTCACAAAGTATTTCAACAAGTCACATACAAGTCCATTATTTCATTAGTCTCTCCAATTTGTATGCCACTACTCACCCACCCAACCCAATTTATTCAAGCATTTAAGTCATCAGGCTTATTAACAAAGGCTTCTGAACACTAAAGTGATTACATTTTTGTAAAAGCGACTAACTACACAGGAAAAAACCTACAGAAATAACGCTCACGTTCACTTACTACAAGTTAAAGGCCTTAATGAGATACACTGCTGACAAACCAACTATTAGACACCCACTTTGAATCAATGGCAACACAAGCTTTAAACTGCAGCATAGCTGTCAACCCAATATTTCACCAATACTCACAGTCCTCATTATCTCTGGCTTTTATGTTTACCACTCCAAGGTTGAAATACAGCCAGCTTTCAACTAACCATGTGAAACAATTGCTACAACCACAGCCTATATGAATACCATCAGTCATCAGCTGACACATGCTTGGCATTTAAGATGATCCAATCAGTGTGCTTTCTTTTGAAGATTCAACCCACCCCCCTCCTGTCATTTGTCCATCCCTTGGAAGCAACAGCCAATCAAAGCATCCAATGCAGGGGGATACTGATACAAGTAGCGGAGATGAAGCTGATGGGAAAATCAGATGTAAAGGGATCTGGTGTTACTGTCCCTGAGGTGGATGGGTAACTTGAGGAGTTTGATTCAGATGGTAAAAGCTTTCTTATATTTTAAAGGTTGGAAAAAAGACAGGTGTAAGGACCAGTCTGTACCAGGTACATGGGAGTGTACCAGAGGGAATTAAAGGATATAGTTCAAAGATGTTAGTTTTAGACACTTTATTGAATAATATTTTCAGATAGAAAGAATGTATTCACTCTCTATACATATGGTAAAGTAAAGCTCTATTGGCTGTTTGCAATGCAGAGTGGTATTAACAGCATAAGTTCAATTCCTGCATTGGCTGAGGTGATCTTGAAGGTCCCATATTCTCAAGCTTGCTGCTTGATTGAGGTGTGGTGACACTCTGGTTAAATCACCACCAGTTATTTATCTCTAATGAGAGAATAGTCCTACAATTTACCTGTAAGGAAAACTCTATTGAGAGTTGACCCATGGAAGGCTGCTGGACCAAATAGCATCCCTGGCAGAGTGCTCAGAGGATGCTTTGAATTACTAGTGGATGTTCTCATGAACATCTTTAACATCTCTCTGAGCTATGCCATAGTTACAAAATGCTTCAAGGCTGCTACTATTGTTCCTGTGCTGAAGTCTTCAGCGTTCTGTCTCAATGACTACTGCCCTGTTGTGTTTCCACCCATCATCACAAAGTGATGCTTGTGATCTCATCACAAGAGAGGCTTGTGATGAGGCATATTAAGACCCTGCTGCCCCCTCTCACTGGACACCCTGCAGTACACCTATCAACCAAACTGCTCAACAGATTATGCCATTTCCACCATCCTCTATCTGGCTCTCACCCACCTGGAGAAGGAGGACAGCTATGTCAGATTATTGTTCATAGACTTCAGTTCTGCATTTAACACTATCATTCCTCAGCACCTGATTTATTGGAAAGCAGAGTCTGCTGGGTCTAGGTACCTCCCTTTGTGACTGGATCCTAGAACTTCCTGACTGGGAGACCTCAGTCAGCCTGGATTGGGAACAGCATCTCCAACACCATCACGCTGAGCACGGGCCCCCCCCCCCCCCCCCCCCAGGGCTGTGTGCGCTCAGTCCACTGCTGTACACCCCGCTGACACCCGACTGTGCAGCGATACACAGCTCGAATCATATCATCAAGTTCGCTGATGACACGACTGTAGTGGGTCTCATCAGCAGGAATGACCAGTCAGTATACAGAGAGGAGATGCAGTGGCTAACGGACTGGTGCAGAGCCAACAACCTGTCTCTGAACGTGGACAAGATGAAAGAGATGGTTGTTGACTTCAGGAGGGTACATAGCGACCATTCTCTGCAGGATATCGACAGCTCCCCTGTGGAGATTGTGAAGAGCACCAAATTTCTTGGTGTACACCTGGTGGAGAATCTCACCTGGTCCCTCAACACCAGCTCCATAGCCAAGAAAGCCCAGCAGCATCTCTACTTTCTATATAGGCTGAGGAAAGCCAACCTCCCACACCCCATCCTCGCCACGTTCTACAGAGGATTCATTGAGAGTATCCTGAGCTGCTATGTCATTGCACCAGGATCGTAAGACCTTACAATGGATAGTGAGGACCATCATGGTCTCTCTCTCCTCTCCATTACAGACATGAACACCACACGCTGCATCTGAAAGGCTTAAGAGCATTGTGGAAGAGCCCACACACCCCTCACTCAAACTCTTTGCCCCCCTGCTCTAGCAGAATATACCAGAGCATTCGGTCTCTCACAGCCAGACTGTGCAACAGTTTCTTCCCCCAAGCCATCAGGCTCCTTCACACAGTATGATCAGACTCTTTCCCATCTGAAATTCTTTGTACAACTTCAAATTGCTGCTAGAAAAATGTCTATTATTTATCATTCTGCTATTACACTGTAACTTGCTTGCTTTGCACTTCTTAGGCACTTTTATGCTGTGTACGAGTGTGTAGTTTGTGCTGTCCATGTAGCACCCTCTGCCCTGGAGGAACACTGCCTTGTTTTACTGTATCAGTTGTATATGGTAGAAATGACAAACAAAAAGCTACTCTACTCGCTAAGACTATAGTGGCTTCTCCTTAATCTTATGTTAACCTGAACCTGTGCAGGCATGCTATAGCACATCTCCAAAGAAAGTAGGACTTGAACTGAGACTCCTGACCTGGAGGTGAGGACATGACCATAGTACCACAAGAGCTATTTTCTGCTGCACCCTGTATTCCCAGCCAGTATCCCATTTAAGTATTCCTGAATCATCTTAGCATCTGCAATCAGACTAGTATAGCTTTAGGCATTAGGCTGTTATGAATTGGCTTAATTATCCTCTGAAATGTCCAAGTCAGTTTGATCAAATTCATGATCAAAAACTTTCTGGTGATTATGTAGTCTGCAATATTTTGATAACGCAGCTTACCACAACCTTTGGAGAACAACTAGGGTTGGAGGGGTGTGGCCCTAGGACAGAAGGCTACAGAGAAGAGGGGGAAGGTGAGCCTATTAAGGATTTAAACATAAATGTGAGAAACTTATAATGAATGCTTATCTTCACCTGCTTGTGGAATGAGAATAACGGCCAAGGCCAGCATTTATTGAGCATCTCTAATTGCCCTGGAGAAAGTTGCTGTGAGCCACCTTTAATCACTGCTGTCTTTGTGAGGTACTGACAGGTGCTGGTTGCAAGGGATCTCCAGGATTTAGGACTCAGTGATCATGAAGGGATGGTGATGTAGTGTCAAGCCAGGATTGTATGATTTGGAGGGGAACCTGTACACAATGATATTCCCTTGCATCAGCTGCTGTTGTCCTCTTAGACATTACAGGTCCCAGGTTTGAGCTGTTATAGTGCCATAAAATCATAAGATGTAAAACAGAAGTAGCCATTTGGCCCATTGAATGATGGAGCAGGTTCAATGTGAATATGGTTTATCTGGTAATCCTCACACCACTTTCCCACCAGCTGCCCCTTCACCCTTGATTCCCTTACTGAATTTAAAAATGCTTCTCAGAGGTTGAATATACTTAATGGCCCAGCCTCAATGATTCCCTGCAGGAAATAATTCCGCAGTTCGATTACCCTCTGAGAAGGAATTCCTCCTCATTCTTTCTTTAAATAGGAAACCCCTTATTCTGAGATTACGCTCTCTAATTGAAATCCCCCATAAGGGGAAACCACCTCTTTGTATTTACTCTGCAAGCCTCCAAATAATCTGCGATTTTAATCAGGTTGCCTCTCATTCTTCTAAATACCACTGATAGTTGGTGCTGAGTGGGTAGCATTGCTGCCTCTCAGTGCCAAGAACCTGGGTTCAATTCAGTTCAGGTGACTGTCTGTCTGTGTGGGGTTCGCTTGTTCTCCCTGTGTCTGTGTGCATTTCCTCCAGGTGCTCCAGTTTCCTTCCACAGTACAATGATGTGCGGGTTCGGTTGGATTGGCCATGCTAAATTGCCCATTGTGTCCAGGGATGTGTGGATTAACCATGGGGCATGCAGAGTTAAAGGGACAGTGTGGAGGGGTGGGGGGGGGGCGGGTAGGTCTATGTGAGATGTTCTTCGGAGAGTCAATGTAGACTCAATGGGCTAAGTGGACTGTTTCCATACTGTAGGGATTCTATGATTCTGAGTACAAGCACAACCTTACTCTGTCACTCCTCTGAAGAAAATTCTTCTATACCTGGGATCAACCTAATGAACCTTCTCTGGATTGCCTCCACTTGTCCTTCAATAAGGGCATCAGAACTGCTCCAGTATTATATGATCACACCCATACCTTGTATACGTTTAGCAAGACTTTCCTCTCTCAATGCTCCATTTCCTTTGAAATGAACGTCAGTATCCTATTTGCCCCTCAATTACCCACTGAACATTTCTGGTCTCCCTGCTATAGGAAGGATGTTGCAAAACATGCAAGGGTGCAGAAAAGATTTAAAAGGATGTTGCCAGGGTTGGAGGATTTGAACTATAGGGAGAGGCTGAACAGGCTGGGACTGTTTTCCTTGGAGTGTTGGAGGCTGAGGAGTGACCTTATAGAGGTTTATAAAATCATGAGGGGTGTGGATAGGGTAAATAGATAAGGTCTTTCCCCTGGGGTGGGGAGGGTCTAGAACTAGAGGGCATAGGTTTAAGGTGAGAGGGGAAAGACGTAAAAGGAATCTAAGGGGCAACGTTTTCATGCAGAGGGTGGTGCATGTATGGAATGAGCTGCCAGACGAAGTGCTGGAGGCTGGTACAATTACAGCATTTAAAAGGCATCTGGATGGGTATATGAATAGGAAGGGTTTAGAGGGATATGGGCCAAGTGCTAGAAAATAGGACTAGATTAATTTAGGATATCTGGTCGACATGAGTTGGACCGAAGGGTCTGTTTCTGTGCAGTACATCTGTGTGACTCTATGTTTTTTCTGACTTATGGATGTGAACTCCCAGATCCCTTGCTCAGTAGCTTTCTGGAGTCTTTCTTCATTTAAATAACATTCTGCTCCATTCTTCCTGCCAAAGTGACACTTTCCCACATTATATTCCATCTGCCAAACTTTGCCCACTCAATTAACCTGTCTATATCCCTCTGAGTCTTAGTGTCAATCTCACTACTTCCTTTCCCACCTATTTTCATACCATCTGTAAACGTGGCTACAGTACATTCACTTTGCTCATTAATATATTGTAAATAATTGTGGCACCAGCACTGAGCCCTGTGGCACTCCATTAACAACAGATTGCCATCCTGAAAGACATCCACCTCATCCCAACTCTGTCTTCTGATAGTTAGCCAATATTTTTTGCATGCTATTGTACTACCTCCAACACCATGGGCTCTTATCTGATTAAGTAGTCTTAAATGTCGTACCTTATATAATGCCTTTTGGAAATGCAAATGTTAATAATTGCTCGGTAGTATGGAAATTAAATACTGCCCAAAGGAGACCAAGAAGATGAAAATTTTCATCTCCAACTCATCAGAACTAGGATGCAAGAAACAAAGGGGACACCCTTTTACACCGCATGAGAAGAGAGTGCTGGTTAGATGGGCCATCATTGACATGCAGAAGCAGCAAGAACAGTTACCTGTCAATCTTGATTCTCAGAATCGACCTGCCTGATCAAATTGGTCAGGATGTTGCCACAGAGATGCAGGAGCAATTAGCTGTCTCCAAAACGCTTCCTTTTTAAAGGAGTAATACACAGATCATTCTGCTATAACACACGTTTTGGTTAATGTGAATTCACTCTAACATGACTGACAAATTGGGGACATTTTCTATAGTGTGAACTTTGAAAATGTGCGTTGTTATAACGCGATTCCAACCCCATTAGTTTAAATGGTGATGCTATTATGTGCTTTTCTTACAACACAGGTTGCACGAGAATGGAACTAATGTGTTATAGCAGAACCAACTGTATATGTATAAATTCCTAGCACCCTCGTGGTACGGTGGTAGTGTCCCTACCTCTGAGCCAAGAGGCCTGGGTTCCAGTCCCATTTGCTGCAGGTTGATCAGGAAAATATCTATATACAATTTTTTTTATTGTCACAAATGTTATTTCTGGCACTCGCACGCAGCCCCACTGATGGCTTACAGCAAAACTCATGGCACGGTCTGGATCATTTAATTAATTATTTCCTAGCATAACCACTTCTCATGATGGATATAATCCTCAGGCTTGGCTGAGCACACTCAAATGCCTAGTGCGAATGATCAATGGATGTGTTGTTTGAAAGATTCCATCAGTCATAATCAGACATAATGGTGTTGGAGGTAGTACAAAGAATATTGGCTAACTATCAGAAGACAGAGTTGGGATGAGGGGGTTATCTTTCAGGGTGGCAATCTGTTGTTAATGGAGTGCCACAGGTATCTACAGTCTAGATACCTGGCATCACATTGGCACTGAAACACATGGCATTATTCATTTGTGTGGTAGGTGAAGCATTTTTTTGGCTTGACTGCAGCATCTTGATCATGGAGAAAACCACTCGTGGGTTTACTACACTGCAGTAGCGTGTGACAGCTGGCTTCATCTGTTGTTCAAATGTTTCAGACACTTTGCCCCTCTCAGGTAATGAGATAGACCGGACACTAGTCAGAATCTGAAGTGATGAACAAAGGCCATTTCTTGAGTTTTTGCAATCTACAAATGATGATGTAATCAGGGTATCTCCAAACTGACACAGGGTAGTTTTGGCATGCGCTTTGTCATTGTCAAAATTGCTTGGTGCACCAATGGCTATGGTACTGTTCTCAAGGTCACCGATATGAATGATGTTCTAGCATGTGGGACTTATACTGATTCCAACATGTATATTGGCCAATGAATGGAGGCTTTTGGTAGATGGTCAGTGAGGCTCCATTTTCTGACTTCTCCACTAAAACATTGATGAATAGAGAGCTCGTTTGAATGCTCCAATGGTAAATCTGAGCACAGAAAGGCGTTTATTAAGTTTGTACAAGAAATGTTTTGTAGCTGTAGATTCAAATCTTGCAAATAAGTCTAGGGGACATTTCCTGGATGCTGTCAGTTCTTAGGAAGGATCACTGGACTCAGTGTTAACCATATTTTTCTTGTCAGGTTGCTGCCAAACCTGTTGAGTATCTCCAACAATTGAAGTCCAGGGACTTGTCAGTTTTTAGTCCATTAGTCTCCCTGGTGCTTTTTTCTGTAGTGATTTTTTTTGTCTTTATTTCCTCAGCTCCTATTGATTATTTAGTATTTCTGGAATGTTAGTGCATCTACTACAGTGAAGACTGATGGAAAGAATTTATTCAATGCCTCTGCCATTTCCCACTTATCCATTATTTCCCAAGCTCCAATCACATATGCATTTCATATAATACCACACACTGTAACTATACTACATTGGTAGTGGAGAGTGTGAATATCTAAACTGCTTAATGGCATGCTGTTTAACTTTACAATCTGCATGGTGTCAAGCTTCTGAATATTGTTGGAGCTGCATCTATGCAGGTAAATTTAGGGTATTCTTTCACACTTCTGTTTTGCAGGCTTTGAGGAGTCAAAAGGGGAGTTATTCACAAGAGTTCCTGACTTTTGACCTTTGTTTGTGGCCAATAGTGTACATATGGCTGGTCTAATTCAGTTTGCAGTCAAGCACCAAGGTGATGGTGGTGGTGGACCCAATGATAATGCCATTGAATGTCAATGTCATCTCTCTCATTGGAAATGGGCATTAGCACCTATGGGCACAAATGTTACTCAACTCTTAGCCCATGTCTGGCTGCATGTAAGTGCAGTTTGAAAATGGAACCAAACATCTTGCAATCCTGAGTGAACACTCCCATTTCCAACCTTATGACCTTTACTGAAGCAGTTGAAGGTGGTTGGCCCAGGACACTATCCCGAGGACCACCTGCAGTGATGTCCTGGAGCTGAGATGAGTGGTCTCTAACAACCACAACCACCTTCCTTTCTGCTAGGTACGACTCGAACCAAAGGAGATCTCTCCTCTACTCCAGCTACTTCAAATAATCTAGCGCTCCATGATGCCACACTTGGTGGGACACTCTGGACGTTGAGAGTGGTCAATCACTTTTGGAATTCTTTGGCTATCAGGTGTGGAGGAGGGGAGTGAGTCATAACCTCCTTGTCAATTCTTTTCTTCTTGCCAAAGTGTATAATTTCACATTTTCCCACATTATATTCCATCTGTAAAGATTATACCCATTGTCTAAACACCTCGGTACATTGTCATCATCACCACTTACCTTCCCATCTTTTTATATCATTTGTAAAGCTGACTGTGGTACACTTTTCTCATCTAAATCATTAATATGTACAATAAATAATTGTGGCCCCAGCACTGATCCGTGGCACACGAGTTATAGTTTGTCATCCTAAAAATGCCCGTGATTCCAACTGCCTCCTATTAGTTAAGTCAATGTTCTATCCATGCTCACGTTATACCCAGGGACTCTTATCATAAGTAGCCTTGAATGCAACACCTTATTAAACACTTTGGAAATTCAAATTTGTTACATCTACTGGTTACCCTTTATCACACTTGTTACCTGTTCAAAGAATTTTAATACTTTTGTCAGACATGAATTCCCCTTCAGAAAGCCATGTTGACTTTGCTTGATCATGTGTTTCTAAATGCACTGTTATTACATCCTTCATAATAGATACCAGCATTTTTCTGATGACAGATGCTCTGCTCAGTTCATATTGTACCATCACTTGGGAATATTCAGTCACAAAGTATAGAAGCCAAAAGAATGAGCAATTCAGCACTGAAACTGGTTCTGATTTTATTTTTCATGATTCTAACTTGAACACTCGTCTCAAATTCCATAAATATAGCGAGTGGAACATAGCAGCAGTTCAATGGTACTTCCTCCATCGCTCGTGCTCTGAGTGGGAAATAAAGTTACAAACGGTCAAAGGAAAGTTAAAACAATTGATTGTGGAAAGCATATGACTTATAGCAACAATACATTAGTTCCTACAGCAGCTTTCACAACCTATAGTGCAGCCCAAAGTATTTTACTTCAAATCAAAAGGTACTCAATTGGCTTAAAGTGACTATTACATGAAAACTTAGCAACAAGCAACAAATTCCAACACAGCATGCTCTTACAAACAGCAATGCATTAATGACTAAAATCACACATTCATTGATGGAGATTGAGCACCAAATACTGACATAGACATTGGGGCATATATCTTCCTGCTCTTTATAAATCATGCCAGGAGAGTTCTTTGTCCACCCCAAGATGGCAAACTGGACCTGGTTTTAAGGTTCCGGTCAAAAGACAGCACCTTTGGCCTGCAGCACTCCTCCAGTTCTGCACTGGAAGTCAGACTGAATTATGCAGACCAGTTTCTGGAGGGGAACCTGAACCCACATATCTTCTGACTAAGAGTTCATCCTCATTCACTACAAAAGGTCCTCATGGTAGGTTGTTCCTGTATGATCTTAACACTACATTCTGGTTGGCTGCAGGACATCTCAGAGTCATGGAGATGCACAGCACAGAAACAGACCCTTTGGTCCAACTCGTCCATACCAACCAGATATCCTAAATTAATCCAGTCCCATTTGCCAGCATTTGGCCCATATCCCTCTAAACCTTTCCTATTCATATACCCATCCAGATGCCTTTTAAATGTTGTAATTGTACCAGTCTCCACCACTTCCTCTGGCACCTCATCCCATACACATACCACCCTCTGTGTGAAAAAAGTTTTAAATCTTTCCCCTCTCACCTTAAACTTATGCCCTCTAGTTCTGGACTCCCCCACCTCAGGGAAAGGCCCTTGGCTATTCACCCTATCCATGCCCCTCATGATTTTATAAACCTCTATAAGGTCACCCCTCAGGTTTCAATGCTCCAAGGAAAATAGCCCCAGCCTGTTCAGCCTCTCCCTCAAACCCCAGCAACACACATAAAAGTCAGCACCTTCCCATGTAAATTGGAGTAATTAGGGTATGATTGAAATGCCAAATACAGCACTGGCAAGTGCTGTATTAATGCTATCTTCAGCAGACCATTGTATCATAGCATTCAAGGATGTGGGACAAGTGCAAGAAATTGGGATTAACACACTGTGGGAGTTATGATGGTGCAGACTCAACGAGCACGTGCTGGCAAGGCCAGGAAATCTGTTGCCCTGAAAGTTGGCAGTAAGCCATCTTCTTGAAGCACCGTGGTCCGTGTGGCACTGGACCAGGAGTTCCAAAGTGCTTTTCGGACAGTGTGGAGAAGGAAAAACGTTTTCAGGGCACGGGTGCAAGACTGGAATCAATTGCCCACTCCTTAGATGCTCTGATCATCCGACCAGCTCAATGAAGAGTCGGAATAAACTCTGTTCCCCATTCTTTCCCGAAAAATACACTATTCAAACTGTCCAAAGTACATTGCAAAACATTTCAAACTGGACATACGAGAAAGTGCACTAACATTTCTTCTTCCTCCATGCGGCATATTGTACACCTTGGTACTTCGGTATAGCTGCAATGTGTGTGACATTTACTCTCATGCATTCAATGACAAACATCCAGCCCCAGGGGGCTCCACTTACTGAGGTGATCGTACTCCCAGATGTAACTGAGCAGAACATAACCAGTCAGCAACATGGCAATTCCCCCAATGCCACCTCGCTTCACATTAATGTACTTATTGTAGTATCGGTCGTGGCCTGGTGAGAAAGAGAGAGAGAGCGCAGTTAAAACAGTCAGTAGCACCTCGTCCTTATGGGAACGTGGCTTTGTACAAGAGGTGTAGTGGACAGCAAAGAAGGTTACCTCAGATTACATCAAGATCTTGATCAGATGGGCCAATGGGCTGAGAAGTGGCAGATGGAGTTTAATTTAGAAAAATGTGAGGTGCTGCATTTTGGGAAAGCAAATCTTAGCAGAACTCATACACTTAATGGTAAGGTCTTTGGGTGTGTTGCTGAACAAAGAATCTTGGAGTGCAGGTTCAAAGCTCCTTGTAAGTAAAGTTGGAGGTAGATAAGATAGTGAAGGTGGCGTTTGGTATGTTTTCCTTTATTGGTCAGAGTACTGAGTACAGGAGTTGGGAGGTCATGTTGCAGCTGTACAGGACATTGGTTAGGCCACGTTGGAATAGTGTGTGCAATTCTGGTCTCCTTCATATCGGAAAGATGCTGTGAAACTTGAAAGGGTTCAGAAAAGATTATCAAGGATGTTGCCAGGGTTGGAGGATTTGAACTATAGGGAGAGACTGAACAGCTGGGGCTGCTTCCCTGGAGCATCGGAGGCTGAGGGGTGACCTTATAGAGGTTTACAAAATCATGAGAAGCATGGATAGGATAAATAGACAAAGTATTTTCCCTGGGCTGGGGAAGTCCAGAACACGAGGGAATAGGTTTAGGGTGAGAGGGGAAAGATATAAAAGAGACCTAAGGGGCAACGTTTTCACTCAGAGGGTGGTACGTGTATGGAATAAGCTGCCAGAGGAAGTGGTGGAGGCTGGTACAATTGCAACATTTAAAAGGCATTTGGATGGGTATATGAATAGGAAGGGTTTGGAGGGATCTGGGCCGGGTGTTGGCAGGTGGGACTTGATTGGGTTGGGATATCTGGTCAGCATGGATGGCTTGGACCGAATTTAAAATTTAATTTAAAAATCCAAAGAAGATTCAACAAAAGCATGAAGAGCAATTAGGCCCCTTAATGATCTATGTGGCCATCAATGTGTGGAACTACAAGACGACAGCAAGATACTAAATGAATATTTCAAGACATGGACTCCAGCAAGAGAAAAACAGAGAACAAATTATGCAGATGAAAAGATGGTTGATAGTAAGTCAGGGGAAGGAGAAAAGCTGGTATTAGGGATAGGGAGGAGGTGAAAATGGGAGCTGGCTGTTTTAAGCAGCTCATATCCAGACAGAGCCTGTGGTGGGTATATTTGCTTGATTCTCCCTCTAATTTTCCATTTTTTTTTCTCCCTTCAGACTATTTGTCACCTTTTTGCTGTCCTCAGCAGACCACGATATCATAACATTCAAGGATATGGGACAAGTGCAGGAAATTTGGATTAGCGCACCTTTAGTGGGAGTTATGATGATGCAGACTGCGCTGTATAAATCTCTGAATTCATGGACAAACCATGAGGCGTGCATGCACAAGTAAATGTGTACAGGGCAATACATCCAGGAGAAACATCCTGTCCTACCCTCCACAATCTCAAGTAACTAAAGTAAAAGCAAAACACGTTTTATTTCTGATCTCCAGCATCCACTAAGTGCTGCAGAAACTAAGGTGGGCAGAATCTGTGGAGAGACAAATAGAGTTAATGTTTCAAGTCTAACATGACACCCTTCAGAGTTGTTCCAAAGAAGAATCGTACTGGATTCCAAAATGTTAACTCTGTTTCTCTCTCTCCAGATGCTGCCCATAACCTGGCGAGTTTCTCCAGTGCTTGGTGTGTTTATTATAGCTAAAACAAGGTTCTGTTGAACCTCACAACTGTCCCCAGTTCAGTTGCAGGACTTTGGTTATGGCAAATAGCCTCCAGGGAACTAATGAACTGATACAAAGCCTGATTAAAGGACGCTTCAAACATTTCCAATATAATTTACTTGCCAATTATTTGCAGATTCGGTTGGATTATAACCTTACCTCTACGCAAAGCCCCAATAACGCCATTGGGTGTGAAATCTCGTCCAGTGATCCATCGGGACAGCTCCCCTAGCTTCACATTCATCAGAGGTTTCTCTGCAACTGGGACTGCCAACACAGAAACCAATGGGAAGGCAGCGTCAGGGGTGAGGGAGAAATTAACCAAGAACTGATAATACAATCGTATGTATTTGTTTATGTGAGCCACAGGCCAGCATTTGATGCACATCCCTAATTGCCCTAAAACTGAGTGGCTGCTCAGCCATTTCAGAGGGTGGTTGAGAGCCAACCATATCACCGCACCTGGAGTCACATGTAGGCCATACTAGATAAGGGGAGCTGATTTCCTTCCCTGCAGGACATTAGTGAACCACATAGGTTTAGATGACAACAGTTGTCATGGTTACCATTATCAAGGCCAGCTTTATATTGCTGATTTATTAACTGAGTTTAAATTCCATCCCTTTTCATGTTGCGAGTTGAAACCATGTCCCCAGAGCATTAGCCTGGGCCTCAACATTATAAAAAACAGTCACCATCATCCCAGAGGACCGGTGGTTGTTTAACCCAAGGGTCACCACATCCCAAAGAGGGGCAAGGTTGAGAAGGGACCTACATTTTAACCTCGGCCAGTGCAGGAATCGGACCCACACTGTTGTTACAAACCAGCCATCCAGCCAACTGAGCTGCATCCCATCCTGAATAAAAGCGATTAGATTTAGATTTGCTGACAGTTCACTCTAAACCCAACAGGCCAGTTCCCAAAACCCTGAATATCTCAGATTGCCAGTAGCAACTAAAAACCAGACTAACTGGGTAAGCATAGTTAAAAAAAAAAAAATCACACACCACCAGATAAAAGTCAAACAGGCTTATTTGGAAGCACTAGCTTTCTGAGCGCTGCTCCTTCATCAGGTGGTTCAAAGCAGTGCTCCGAAAGCTAGTGATTCTAAATAAACCTATTGGACTATAACCTGGTGACATGAGATTTTTAACTTTGTCCACCCCAGTCCAACACCAGCACTTCCACATCACGGGTAAACATAGTATCCCAATCCTACACTCTGGAACATTTCTCTCCCTCCGACCCCCCAACACATCCTACCCCAGTTCACTTTGTTCCAGACCCTCGGAGGTAGACACCATCCACTCCCAGTGGAATCTGTTCAAATCCTCAACACCTCCCCGTCCCCACCTCCCTGGTTACACTGTATAACCCCTCTTTCCCCCCCATCTCGCCCTGATTATAGTGTATCCCCTCTCTCCTCCCCCCCCCCTCTCTGGTTACATTGTATCCCCTCTCTCCCCCCCCCTCTCTGGTTACATTGTATCCCCTCCCTCTGGTTACACTATACCCCCTCTCTTGCCTCACTCCCCCCCTTCTCTCTCTGGTTACTCTATACCCCCTCTCTTCCCTCACCCCCCCCCCTTCTCTCTCTGGTTACACTATACCCCCTCTCTTCCCTCACCCCCCTCCCCTTCTCTCTCTGGTTACACTATACCCCCTCTCTTCCCACCCACCCCCTCCCCTGGTTACACTGTATCCCCCACCTCTCCCCCTCCCAGGTTACACTGTATCCCCTCTCCCCCTCTCTGGTTACACTGTATCCCCTCTCTCCTCCCCCCTCCCCCAGTTACGCTGTATCCCCTCACCCCCTCTGGTCACACTGTATCCTCTCTCTCACCCTCCCTCCCTCTGGTCACACTGTACCCCTCTTCCCCTCCCCCCACCCTCTCTGGTTACACTGTATCCCCTCTTGCCTCCCGCCCACCCTCTCTGGTTACACTGTATCCCCTCTTGCCTCCCCGCCCACCTCTCTAGTTACTCTGTCTCCCCTCTTGCCTCCCCCCCCCCCTCCCCGCCCACCCTCTCTAGTTACACTGTCTCCCCTCTCCCCCCCGCCTCCTCTCTGGTTACACTGTGTCCCCTCTTCCCTCCACCCCTCTCTGGTTACACTGTATCCCCTCTTCTCACCTACCCCCCCCTTCTCTGGTTACACTGTATCCCCTCTTCCCTCTCCACCCCCCCCTCTGGTTACACTATATCCCCTCCTGCCTCCCCCCCCCGGTTACACTGTATCCCCTCTTCCCTCCCCACCCCCATCTCTGGTTACACTGTATCCCGTCTTCTCTCCCCCCTCTCTGGTTACATTGTATCCCCTCTTCCCACCTACTCCCCCTCTCTGGTTACACTGTATCCCCTCTTCCCTCTCCCACCCCCCCCTCTCTGGTTACACTGTATCCCCTCTCTCCCCCCCCCCCCCCCTCTGGTTACACTGTATCCCCTCTTCCTCCCCCCCCCTCTCTGGTTACACTGTATCCCCTCTCACCCCCCCTCTCTCTGGTTACACTGTATCCCCTCTCACCCCCCCTCTCTCTGGTTACACTATCCCCTCTCCCCCTCCCTGGTTACACTGTATCCCCCCTCCCCTCTCTGGTTACACTGTATTCCCCCCCTCCCCTCTCTGGTTACACTGTATCCCCACTCCCCCTCCCTCTCTCTGGTTACACTGTATCCCCTCTCCCCCTCTCTGGTTACACTGTATCCCCTCTCACCCCCGCTCTCTCTGGTTACACTGTATCCCCTCTCCCACCACCCTCTCTCAGGATACACTGTATCCCCTCTCCCCCTCTCTGGTTACACAGTATCCCCTCTCCCACCCCACACCCCTCTCCGGTTACACTGTATCCCCTCTCCCACCCACCCCTCTCTGGTTACACTGTATCCCCTCTCTCCCCCCCCCTCTCTGGTTACACTGTATCCCCTCTTCCCACCTATCCCCCTTCTCTGGTTACACTGTATCCACTCTCTCCCCCCCCCCACTCTGCTTACACTGTATCTCCTCTTTCCCCCCCCCCCTCCTCTGGTTACACTGTATCCACTCTCCCCCCCCCCCCCCCCCTCTCTGGTTACACTGTATCCCCACTTCCCCCCCCCCCTCTGGTTACACTGTATCCCCTCTTCCCCCCCTCTCTGGTTACACTGTATCCCCTCTTCCCCCCCTCTCTGGTTACACTGTATGCCCTCTTCCCCCCCCCCTCTGGTTACACTGTATCCCCTCTTCCCCCCCCCCCCTCTGGTTACACTGTATCCCCTCTTCCCCCCCCCCCCCCTCTGGTTACACTGTATCCCCTCTTCCCCCCCCCCCCCCTCTGGTTACACTGTATCCCCTCTTCCCCCCCCCCCTCTGGTTACACTGTATCCCCTCTTCCCTCCTCTCCTCTCTGGTTACACTGTATCCCTTCTCCCCCTCCCAGGTTACACTGTATCCCCTCTCCCCCTCTCTGGTTACACAGTATCCCCTCTCTCCGGTTACACTGTATCCCATCTCTCCCCCCCCCCCCTCTCTGGTTACACTGTATCCCCTCTCCCACCCACCCCTCTCTGGTTACACTGTATCCACTCTCCCACACCCCCTCACTGGTTACACTGTATCCCCTCTCCCACACCCCCTCACTGGTTACACTGTATCCCCTCTCCCACACCCCCTCACTGGTTACACTGTATCCCCTCTCCCACACCCCCTCACTGGTTACACTGTATCCCCTCTCCCCCCTCCCCTCTGGTTACACTGTATCCCCTCCCCGGTTACACTGTATCCCCTCTCTCTCCCCCCCCTCTGGTTACACTGTATCCCCTCCCCGGTTACACTGTATCCCCTCTCTCTCCCCCCCCCCCCTCTCTGGTTACACTGTATCCCCTCTTCTCTCCCCACCCACCCCCTCTCTGGTTACGCTGTATCCCCTCTTCCCCCCCCCCCCCCCTCTGCTTACACTGTATCCCCTCTTCCCCCCCCTCTCTGGTTACACTGTATCCCCTCTTCCCCCCCCCCCCCTCTCTGGTTACACTGTATCCCCTCTTTCCCCCCCCCCCCCCCTCTCTGGTTACACTGTATCCCCTCTTCCCCCCACTGTATGCCCTCTTCCCCCCCCCCCCCCCACACCCTGGTTACACTGTATCCCCTCCCCCCCCTCTGGTTACACTGTATCCCCTCTTCCCCCCTCTCCTCTCTGGTTACACTGTATCCCCTCTCCTCTCTGGTTACACTGTATCCCCTCTCCTCTCTGGTTACACTGTATCCCCTCTCCTCTCTGGTTACACTGTATCCCCTCTCCTCTCTGGTTACACTGTATCCACTTCCCCGCCCCACTCTGGTTACACTGTATCTATCCATCCACCCCCCCCCCCCTCTGGTTACACTGTATCCCCTCTTCCCACCTCACCTCTCTGGTTACACTGTATCCCCTCTCCCCACCCCACCCCCCTCTCTGGTTACACTGTATCCCCCCCCCCCTCTCTGGTTACACTGTATCCCCTCTTCAACCCAACCCCTCTCTGGTTACACTGTATCCCCTCTTCAACCCCCCCCCCCGCCCCTCTCTGGTTACACTGTATCCCCTCTTCAACACCCCCCCCCTCTGGTTACACTGTATCCCCTCTCCCCCCCATCGGTTACACTGTATGCCCTCTTCCCCCCCCTCTCTGGTTACACTGTATCCCCTCTCCCCCCCCCCCCTCTCTGGTTACACTGTATCCCCTCTCCCCCCTCTCTGGTTACACTGTATGCCCTCTCTCTTCCCCCTCCCCCCCCCCCCCCCGGTTACACTGTATCCCGTCTTCCCCGCTCTCCTCTCTGGTTACACTGTATCCCCTCTCCCCACCCCACCCCTCTCTGGTTACACTGTATCCGCTCTTCCCTCCTCTCCTCTCTGATTACACTGTATCCCCTCTTCCCCCCTCTCCTCTCTGGTTACACTGTATCCCTTCCCCCCCTCCCAGGTTACACTGTATCCCCTCTCCCCCTCCCTCTCTCTGGTTACACTGTATCCCCTCTCCACCTCTCTGGTTACACAGTATCCCCTCTCTCCGGTTACACTCTATCCCCTCTCCCCCCTCCTCTCTGGTCACACTGTATCCCCCCCCCCCCCCCCCCCCGGTTACACTGTATCCCCTCTCCCCCCGCCCCCCCTCTGGTTACACTGTATCCCCTCTTCTCCCCCCCCCCTCTGGTTACACTGTATCCCCTCTTCTCCCCCCCCCCCTCTGGTTACACTGTATCCCCTCTTCTCCCCCCCCCCCTCTGGTTACACTGTATCCCCTCTTCTCCCCCCCCTCTCTGGTTACACTGTATCCCTTCCCCCCCTCCCAGGTTACACTGTATCCCCTCTCCCCCTCCCTCTCTCTGGTTACACTGTATCCCCTCTCCACCTCTCTGGTTACACAGTATCCCCTCTCTCCGGTTACACTCTATCCCCTCTCCCCCCTCCTCTCTGGTCACACTGTATCCCCTCTCCCCCCCCCCCCCCCCCCGGTTACACTGTATCCCCTCTTCCCCCCCCCCCGGTTACACTGTATCCCCTCTCCCCCCGCCCCCCCTCTGGTTACACTGTATCCCCTCTTCTACCCCGCCCCCTCTGGTTACACTGTATCCCCTCTCCCTCTCTCTGGTTACACTGTATCCCCTCTCCCCCTCTCTGGTTACACTGTATCCCCTCTCCCCCTCTCTGGTTACACTGTATCCCCTCTCCCTCTCTCTGGTTACACTGTATCCCCTCTCCCTCTCTCTGGTTACACTGCATCCCCTCTCCCTCTCTCTGGTTACACTGCATCCCCTCTCCCTCTCTCTGGTTACACTGTATCCCCTCTCCCCCCCCCCCCCTCTCTGGTTACACTGTATCCCCTCTCTCCACCCCGCCCCCTCTGGCTACACTGTATCCCCTCTCTCCACCCCGCCCCCTCTGGTTACACTGTATCCCCTCTCTCCACCCCGCCCCCTCTGGTTACACTGTATCCCCTCTCCCCCCTCTCTGGTTACACTGTATCCCCTCTCCCTCCTCTCTGGTTACACTGTATCCCCTCTCCCTCTCTCTGGTTACACTGTATCCCCTCTCCCTCTCTCTGGTTACACTGTATCCCCTCTCCCCCCTCTCTGGTTACACTGTATCCCCTCTCCCTCTCTCTGGTTACACTGTATCCCCTCTCCCTCTCTCTGGTTACACTGTATCCCCTCTCCCTCTCTCTGGTTACACTGCATCCCCTCTCCCTCTCTCTGGTTACACTGCATCCCCTCTCCCTCTCTCTGGTTACACTGCATCCCCTCTCCCTGGTTACCCTGTATCCCCTCTCCCTGGTTACCCTGTATCCCCTCTCCCTGGTTACCCTGTATCCCCTCTCCCTGGTTACCCTGTATCCCCCTCACCCTGGTTACACTGTATCCCCTCTCCCTCTCCCTGGTTACACTGTATCCCCTCTCCCTGGTTACACTGTATCCCCTCTCCCTGGTTACACTGTATCCCCTCTCCCCCCCCCCCTCCCTGGTTACACTGTATCCCCTCTCCCCCCCCCCCCTCCCTGGTTACACTGTATCCCCTCTCCCCCCCCCCTCCCTGGTTACACTGTATCCCCTCTCCCCCCCTGGTTACACTGTATCCCCTCTCCCCCCCCCCCCTGGTTACACTGTATCCCCTCTCCCCCCCTCCCCTCCCTGGTTACACTGTATCCCCTCCCTGGTTACACTGTATCCCCTCTCCCTGGTTACACTGTATCCCCCTCACCCTCTCCCTGGTTACACTGTATCCCCTCTCCCTGGTTACACTGTATCCTCTCCCTGGTTACACTGTATCCTCTGTCTCTGGTTACATTGTATCCCGGGCCCGCTCGAGCCTGACCTGGTCTGTCCGCCATCTTACAATTCCCTGTGACGTCACCTGACTGACAGCCGCCCCCTCCAATAGTATTGCTGCCTCTGAACTACCGGTGCTGTGTCTGACCAATCAGCATCGAACCACCCCTCTCAGGGTGAACTCAAGGTTAATTTTCTTTTATTTTCCGGAGTTCACGAAGTTACTCACATTAAAATAAAACATCTCCATGGTTTCAGAAAGGGTTTTTTTTTTCATTTGCATCAGGTCACTTCGGCAGGGCACGTTTGAAGCGGGGGAAGATGTGCATTTCTATAGCGCCGTTGGCAACCTCAGGCAGTTGGGTATTTTGTTTAAGGATCAGAGTGGTGCTGGAAAAGCACAGTAGGTCAGGCAGCATCCGAGGAGCAGAAAAATCGACGTTTCGAGCAAAAGCCTCTCATCAGGAATCTTTAGTTTAAGGTGTACTGTTGGACACGCGGCCAGCTTCGGTGTGCCCAGCAAGATCCCACGAACAGCAGCAATATAATAACCAGATAATCTATTTCATTGGGTAAATATTGCCCAGGACTATTGCTCTGTATTCAAAGTAGTGGGCTCTGTGTAGATGGAGGCCTCAGGTACACATCTCATTCTAAAGACCGCATCTCCAACAGAGCAGCAAGTGGCTCAGTCACACACCGACCTCTGGGATTTCAAACCCACAACCTTTTCGCTGGGAGGGGGAGTGCAAGCAATGTTGAAAACAAGACACACAAAATAGTATCAGAAACTCTGCAGTGTGGAAGCAGGCCGTTCGACCCGTCCAGTCTACACCGACCCTTTGAAGAGCATCACACCCAGACCCCCTCCACCACCCTATCCCTGTAACCCTGCATTTCCCATGGCTAACCCACCTAACCTGCACATCCCTGTGGGCAATTTACCATTGCCAATCCACCCTGACCTGCACATCTTTGGACTGTGGGGGGAAACTGGAGCACCCGGAGGAAAACCCACTCAGAAATGGGGAGAATGTGCAAACTCCACACAGACAGTGGACGGATGGTGGAATCGATCCCAGGTCCTTGACGCTGTGATTTTGATTTGATTTATTGTTGTCACACGTACCCTAGGTACAGGGAAGATTTTTGTGTACAGTACAGGCTGATCATACCATACAAAGATCACAGGGTGATAGAACAGAGCGAGGAAAGAAAGCACACAAAAAGCAAGATCAACATTAGATTTGAATTTTGAGAGGTCTGTTCAGAAATCTAATAATAGTGGAGAAGCTGTTCTTGAACGTGTAGGTGTGTGTGTGTGTGTGTTCAAACTTCTGTATCTTCCAGTGAGTTAACTAATCCATCACAATGCACTACGTTTATCTGTTACAATGTGTGCCCTGTAACATGATTCTTGGCATACATTGCAACACGTGACTGCCATAACCACTTCCATAGCATCCAGAAGAGATTAGAATCAGAAATGATCTTACAGCAGGTAATGTTCTGCAGGATGGCATTTGAATCCCACTACAGTGGGCAATGGAATTTGAACCCAATACAATTCTGGAATTAAAAATCTAATGATGACCATGAATCCACTACTGATTGTCAGAAAAAAAACATCTGGTTCACTAATATCTTTTATGGAAAGAAATCTGCCATCTTTACCCAGTCTGGCCTACATGTGACTTCAAATCTACAACAATTTGATTGACTCTCAAAAGCAGGTGGACTGCAGCGCTTCAAGAAGGCGACTCACCGACCACCCCCCCAGTTTCCTCCCACAGTCCAAAGATGTGCAGGTTAGGTGAATTGGCTATGCTAAATTGCCCAAAGTGTTAGATGCATAAGTCTGTTCAATCTGGTGTATTGTATTCACTGCTCACAATCCAATCTCCTCAACATCGAGCAGACAAAACACAAACTGGGCAACTGCTTTGCAAAACACCTATGCTCTGTCTGCAAAACATGACTCTGAGGTTCCTCTTGGGGAACCTGCGGCCCTGAGAGTCAACCCTGAGTTCAATAACTTCATAGCCTGATTCCATTTTTCCATATTTTGCAGCTATCCCCACACCCCAATCCTATTATGACACAGGTTACTTATAGCGCAGTCACCCATTCCCACTTTCTCCTCGTCCCATTAACACAAAGTCAAAAGTCACATGACACCAGGTTATAGTCCAACAGGTTTATTAAGCTTTAGGAGCACTGCTCCTTTGTCAGGTGAAGTGACTCCATCTGACGAAGGAGCAGCACTCCAAAAGCTTTTGATTTCAAATAAACATGGAGAAAGTGAGGACTGCAGATGCTGGAGATCAGAGTCTAAGAGTGTGGTGGTGGAAGAGCATAGCAGGTCAGGCAGCAGCCGAGGAGCAGGAGAATCGACGTTTCAGGCAAAAGCCCTTCATCAGGAATGCTTTTCCATTTCAAATAAACCTGTTGGGCTATAACCTGGTATCATGTGACTTCTGACTTTGTCCAACACCGGAACCTCCACGTCACCAAAGTCACATGGTATGGGTTACATTCGGCACAACTAACCCATTCTCTCCCTCTTGGCTCTGACATCCATGTTTCCAGCACATGATTCACTGTCAGATGGTGGCGCTGTCAACCTGGGGATGACTCCGTCAACCTGACAAAAAGGACTGAAAGCAAAAGTTGGGGAGGTGTGGCTAAACCACTTGGGAGTTCAGAGGTTGTGGTAATTACGTCCTGATGCTGTATTGAGTGAGTAATACCAACTCATTGTAGGCCTGAAACCTGTCCTCCAACATCCATAAACTTTAACATCACACAGGAGCCTGCTACTTAGAGTTGACCTTGGCAATTTCCCCATCAGCCACTCCCTCACCCATCCCCCCCTGTCAATCCTCCAGGAAGTCAAGCTTAAACTCCTGGACAAAGCAAAGAAGGAACATCAAAAGGATATTATAATAAACGTGTTATTGTTGTCTCTTTTGCACTTTAAAAATATCAGCGTGGGGCTAAAATGGCTGATTCGCCAAGACTCCAAATCAAATTAGGTCAATGTTTAGCCATGGGGAGGCAGTGTATCCCAAAGATGGGCCAATGGCAAGAGTGTGTGAGCAGGATGGTTGGAGTCGAGAGGAGATGTGGTGAATCCTTTTGGAATATTCCCACCAGAATCGACAATCCTAACCACCCCTGTCCTCCTGGTGTCCTAAGCACTAGATGTTTAAATTCCCAAACTTTCATCTTCAACTACATTTTCACTCCAAAAGCAGTGAAACATGTACATTCTCCCACCTCCTGAATCCCCCAAAGCCTGTCCACCATCTACAAGGCACAAGTCAGGAGTGTGATTCCCCACTTACCTGGATGGGTGCAGCTCCAATAACATTCAAGAAGCTTGACACCATTCAGGACAAAGCAACCCCTTGAATGACACCCAATCGCGTCTTTCCACATTCACTTCCTTCATTTCCACACTGTAGGGAATCTAATCTCAAATCTAATCTCAAAATACTGGCCTTCAGTGGCATCAGTGTGTACTGTTAGCTCAGTTGGCTGGATGGCTGGATTTGCACTACAGACTGTTGCCAACACTGTGGGTTCAGTTCTCGTACTGGCTGAGATTATCGTAAACGTCCCTTCTTCTCAAACTCTCCCCTCAGGTTAAACCGTCACCAGCTCTCTGTCTCTCTAGCGAGTGGGACTATGGTGACTTTGAGTTAAGAGCAACTTTCAACACAATCTCTACCATTCAGAAGGACAAGCGCAACAGATACATGGGAACATGACTCCCCTGCAACGTCCCCTCCAAACCACTCACCACCCTGACTGGGAAATATATCGCCGTTCCTTCAGTGTCACTGGGTCAAAATCCTGGAATTCCCTCCCTAAGGGGCATTGTGCATCTACCTGCAGCACATGGACTCTAGCGGTTCAAGAAGTGGTTTAAAGTGAAAGGCAAAAGGTTCAAAAAGAATGTGAGGGATGTTGTGTGTTTGGAATGAGCTGCAAAAGGAAGTGGTGGAGGCTGGTACAATTGCAACATTTAAAAGGCATCTGGATGGGTATATGAATAGGAAGGGTTTAGAGGATATGGGCTGGGTGCTGGTAAATGGCATTAAGTCAGATTGGGATATCTGGTCAGCATGGGTGAGTTGAACCGAATGGTGTGTTTCCGTGCTGTATGACTCTCAGGCAGCTCACCATCATCTTCCCCAGGGCAATTCCAGATAGGTAATCAATACTGGCCCAGCCAGTGACACCCACATCCTGTGAAAGAATGAAAATTAAAAGCTACAGAGAGCAGTCAATTGGACCACCTTAGGACCCTTGCGCACCCCAGTTCACATTGCCCCCACCCCCCTCAATGGTGTTCATGTCTTCAACAACCTGGCTCTAATCTCCAGTAATCTTTTCCTAACACTGTCTTGCTCTCTCCTCCTTTAACCCACTCCGTATGGACCTCTGACCAAGTCACCACTCCTAATAGGAGAAAGTGAGGACTGCGGATGCTGGAGATCAGAGTCAAAGAATGTGATGCTGGAAAAGCACAGCAGGTCAGGCAGCATCCAAGGAGCAGGAGAATTCGGGCATAAGCCCTTCATCTGGAACGGCATCACTCCTAATAACTCTTACTGTGGCTCAGTGTCAGATTCTGCTTGGTAATTTCTTCCAGGATAGGCCTTGAAGCCAACCACTTTGTTCTAGGCACTACATAAATGCACATTACTGTTTTTTTTTAGATTAGATTACTTTTAGATTACTTACAGTGTGGAAACAGGCCCTTCGGCCCAACAAGTCCACACCGCCCCGCCGAAGCGCAACCCACCCATACCCCTACATTTACCCCTTACCTAACACTATGGGCAATTTAGCATGGCCAATTCACCTGACCCTGCACATCTTTGGACTGTGGGAGGAAACCGGAGCACCCGGAGGAAACCCACGCAGACACGGGGAGAATGTGCAAACTCCACACAGTCAGTCGCCTGAGGCGGGAATTGAACCCGGGTCTCTGGCGCTGTGAGGCAGCGGTGCTAACCACTGTGCCACCGTGCCGCCCACTGTTGCTGGTGGGGGTTTAGCAGCGATACCCTTGAATCCCAACAGTGTTGAAGCAGGCCATTTGGCCCAACAAGTCCGCATGGACCTTCCAAAGAGCATCCCATCCAGACCCATGCCACTGCCCCATCCCATAAAGCCACATTTCCCATGGCTAACCCACTTGGACCACACATCATGGGCAACTTAGTCTGGCCAATCCACCCTAACCTGCACACTTTTGGACTGTGGGAGGAAACTGGAGCACCCAGAGGAAATCCACACAGACACGGGGAGAATGTGCAAACTCCACACAGACAGTCGCCTGAGGCAAGAATCAACCCTGGGTCCCTGGTGCTGGGAGGCAGCAGTGCTAACCATTGAGCCGCCGTGACATGGGACCTTGGGTTAAGGCAGTTAGCAATGGTATAACCACTGGAGAAACTGAGAACAATAGAGCGGGGTTCAGGGTACCAATAATTGTCAGGTGATGACAGGTAAATGGAGTTGAGATACAGGTCAACCATGTTCAAACTAAATGGCAAAACAGACTTGAGAGCTGAATTGCCTCCTGACATCCTAGAAGGAAGAAGGGAAGTTTGAAAGAACTTGGTCTAAGTATTAATTTAAAATTTAATTCTGTGGAAGAAGTGGGGGGGGGGGGGCGGGGCAACAGCGAACACACACAAACCTCAACATTGACTCTCGGGCTGTTAGCAGCAACTTAAAAACTCTCTGGAGGGTATGACGGACCGTAACAGAATCCCAAGCATTTGCTGTTCTGTAGATTCTTACAGAGCTGGAAAGGAAATATGAAGACATTTCCTGATTGAAATAAAAATTCAAGAGGCGTGCAGATCTTTGCTTTTATAGAAAAATTGCCAAAAATATTGCTGATTTTAAAAAATGACGTGATGCCAAACTGGGTTCCTGCTCGGATTTGCATCGAGGCAACACTTGAATTTTTTAATCACAATCTCTGTTGTGCAAATCAGCCCAACATTGACAAGAGTACAAGCACAAAGTATTAGAACTCCAGCCTGCTGAAAATAAACTTCCTCTTGTGCAGAAATGTAACTGAAAGCACTTGTCCCTACATCAACCAGCTTCCTGTGGTTTCGAAGAGGAAACTTGCAGCTTTTTGGTTTGGTCCAATGGCTCTTTTTTGTGTCTTGATACAGCACTCATTGCAACCCCTGTCCCAAACCCTTGACACGAGGCAAAGCACCAAATAATTCAACATGGGCTTCCCCCTCATGAAGACTGCTGTTGGGCCTCATCAACAACACAAACGTGCATTTCTGTAGCACCTTCAGCAAACTGAAAGAGCCTCAAGACACGTCACAGGAGAAATTGCCAAATTAGATGTCTCACTCTTTGAACCGCAATGGGAAGATATGAGGACAGGCGACCCAAAACCTTGATCAAAGAGGCAGATTTCAAGGACTGAGTGATAGGAGGAAGGAGAGGGGCTGAGTTTAGAAAAGACATTCTGGAAGTTAGGATGATGCTGGAATAGCACAGCAGGTCTGGCAGCATCCGAGGAGCAGGAAAATCGACGTTTCGGGCAAAAGCCCTTCATCAGGAATAGAGGCAGGGTGCCTGCAGAGTGGAGAGACAGACACTCACTGAGATTCTTGTACAGAGAGGAGGAAAACCAGACCTGCTGTGTATTTCCAGCACCACTCTAATCTAGACTCTGCTTTCTAGCATCTGCAGTCCTTGTTTTTACCTAGTTGATTTTAACCCTACTGCGAATCCTCTTGCAAGGATGCCTGCCTTAAAGAAGTTTTCCTCCTCTCTCTACAAGAATCTCAGTGAGTCTCTCTCTCACTGCAACCCCCAGGTCATCTCCTCTGCCACCCTGCAGGCACCCTGCCTCTATTCCTGATGAAGGGCTTTTGCCCGAAACGTCGATTTTCCTGCTCCTTGGATGCTGCCTGACCTGCTGTGCCTTTCCAACACCACTCTAATTTGGACGCTGGTTTCCAGCATCTGCAGTCCATGTTTTTACATATTCAGGAGGTTAGGGTCCAGTCAGCTGAAAGGGAAGGCACCAATGGAGATCACTAAAAATCATGGAGCATGTGAGATCAGAGTTTGGGAGCCTAGAGACGTTGGAGAGCTTTGGGCTGTGGGAGGTCACTGGGTGAGGTAAGGGGTGTTCAAGAATCCAAAATTGTTGGGTGCCAAACCTATTTTTCATCGGCCTGATGACAGGCCTTAAAGGGTTAAATCAGGAAGCCTGGTTACAGGAATATTTGATTTGATTTGATTTGATTTGATTTGATTTGATTTATTGTAGTTGCATGTACCTAAGTGCAGTTAAAAGTTTTGTTTTGTGAGCGTTCCAGGCAGATCATAGCAAACGAGGACACACAGATGACAGAGTTAGACAGAGTGAGACAATCAGGTTACACTGCACAGGAGATGCACAAAAGTAAGACAGAGTAATTTTCAGAATTTAAAGGTTTAGAAGTGCATAACGGTTATAAGAAATGTGAGGATGGAATCTGCTGTAGGGAGCACGCAAAGAGTCACCCAGTGTTGGCACCATCTTGAAAGAATATCTGTTTCATTGAGTTTAGCAAAAAAGAAAATAAGTGGAGGCCATTCAGCCCTTCAAGCTTTGAGACATATAAGATAATCATATAGTGGTTGGACAGTGAGAGCCTTTTTCCTCGAACGGTGATGGCTAACACAAGGGGACATAGCTTTAAATTGAGGGGTGATAGATATAGGATAGATGTAAGAGGTAGTTTCTTTACTCAGAGAGTAGTAGGGCATGGAACACACTGCCTGCTACAGTTGTAGACTTGCCAACTTTAAGGGCATTTAAATGGCCATTGGATAGGCATATGGATGAGAATAGAATAGTGTAGGTTAGATGGGCTTCAGATTGGTTCCATAGGTCAGGGCAATATCGAGGGCCGAAGGGCCTGTAGGTTTTCTCACTGAGCTGGAAGGTTCATTTTCAGATGTTTCGTCATCATATAGGTAACATTTTTAGTGAGCCTCACTGCATATGTTACTTAGTATGGTGACGAAATGTCTGAAAATGAACCTTCCAGCTCAGCGAGCAAACCGTCATCCAGGAATGTTCTATGTTCTGTGTTCTAAGCCTGCTCTGCCATTCAGTATGATCATGGCTGATCATTCAACTCAGTCCCCTAATCCCACTTTCTCCCCCATGCCCTTTGATCCCTTTAGCTCTAAGAACTGTATCTAATTCCTTCTTGAAAACACTCAATGTTTTAGCTTCGACCACTTTCTGTGGCAGAGAATTCCACAGCCCCCCCCCCCCCCCCCCCCCCCCCCCACCCCACCTCTGGATGAAGACATTTCTCCTCATCTCAGTTCCAATGGCCCATCCCGTATCCTTAGAGTGTGTCTGCCCAGTTCTGGATTCCCCCGTCATCGGGAACACCTTGTATTTATCCTGTCTAGTCCTTTTAGTATTTTATAGGTTTCTATGAGATCCCCCTCTTGCATCTAAACTCCAGTGAATATAGCCTGAACCAATTCAGTCTCTCTTCATATGACAGTCCAGCAATCAGTTTTAGACGAGGGGTACATTGTTAAAGATTGCTTTATCCTTTCACAGGATGTGAAAGAGTATTGAGGGGAATGGATGAATGAAGATAGCCCACATTGGCCATGATCAAATTAAGTGCTAGATTTGGATCTTAGGGCTGAATGGCCTCCTCCTTGTCCTATATCACAACATTTTGAGGTATCATACATGTGTTAGAATAAAAATGTACATGATCACATTCAGACCTATGGGTCCCTCACTCTCTCTGAATGTGTGAACCAACAAGGTTATTACAGAGGGAGTAGCACAAACTCTTTGATGTAACGTACCACATTGATCAGTGCGAATCTGACAGCAGCGTGGACTGCTTGTAATATTATCAAAACAAAATTTCAGGAAAACCATATTGAGCAGAGACCAACAGGAAAATCACCAAGCAGACAGGAGTCGAGATCAGAATGGGAGGGGACGCTGCATCAGCAAAAGGAAATACACCTTTTTATGTTCAATGTTTGATGGAACAGTATAGAGGGAACTTTACTCTGTATCTGTCCGTCTGCAGTCCTTGTCCTGGGAGTGTTTAATGGGGACAGTGTAGACAGAGCTTTACTCTGTATCTAACCCCGTGCTGTCCCTGTCCTGGGAGTGTTTGATGGGGTACAGTGTAGAGGGAGCTTTACTCTGTATCTAACCCTTTGCTGTCCCTGTCCTGGGGGTTTGACTGGGGCAGTGCAGAGGGAGCTTTACTCTGTATCTAACATAAGTACATAACAACTAGGAGCAGGAGTAGGCCATTTGGCCCGTCGAGCCTGATCCACCATTCAATAAGATCTTTATTATGGACTCAGTTCCACTTACCTGCCCGCTCACCATAACCCTTAATTCCTTTACTGTTCAAAAATCTGGGAGAAAGTGAGGATTGCAGATGCTGGAGATCAGAGTCAAAATGTATGGTGCTGGAAGAGCACAGCCGGTCAGGCAGCATCCAAGGAGCAGGAGTTGATGTTTCGAGCATAGGCTCTTCATATGGTCACATATCTACCTTTACCTTAAAAGCATTTAACGAGGTAGCCTCAGCTGCTTAGCTGGGCAGGGAATCCACAGATTCATGACCCTTTTCTGTGTTATGTCTAATAACTGAAAGGAAGTATGGTTCAGTCAGCAAGAATCATAATCCTCATCAACCACTCGAACTGCAGTGTGTGCTCTGAGGGCCATACGGTTGACTCTGACCACTGCAACTCTATACTGAAAACCTCTGGCTGGGAGTGTATTGACAGCAGGAAGTGAAAAGGGGAAACTGACAATCAGGCACAGCAAACAGGGAGCTGGTCATGCACAATCATCCTTGAATCTGCTCCTTATCCACATGTTTGGAGGCAGAGGTTTGACTATTGAAAAGAAGCTGGGTTTCAATCTGAGTAACCCTCCCCCACTGACCACGTTAATGTTTCAGCAATGCTAAACAGTGCCTGACAGATTCCTAAAAACCATTCCACACAGGAAGTGAATCAAGATATGTTGAGTTTCATAGTTCTGGCTGAAAGGGGGTGGTGGGATTGACAGGAAGGTCCCACAGACAGGACTTTCTCAATCAGGCTGGACCCAGACAGATATTAACCCCTGGATCTGGATGTAGGTTTGCTCGCTGAGCTGGAAGGTTCATTTTCAGACATTTCGTCACCATACTAAGTAACATGTTCAGTGAGGCTCACTGAAAATGTTACCTATTTGATGACGAAACATCTGAAAATGAACCTTCCAGCTCAGTGAGCAAACCTACATCCAGAACCTCAACCTGTGCTACAAATCTTCTCAAAACTCACTATTACCCCCTGGATTTGGGGACAGAGGAGGGTCCCCTCTCTGTGGAAGGCAGCAGTCTGTTAAGCCATATTTCCACCGGCATCACAGAGGGCCGCAGAACTCCAGGGATGCAGGCTGTGTTCAATACCACAGAGATAGCTCATCCGAAATGCACAGTTCCATTGTCCCGGCATCTCCCCTGCTCTCAGTCCAGAAACAAAAATAGAGATCGCTGGAGGAACTCAGCAGGTCTGGCACCATCTGTGGAGGCAGAAGCAGAGTTAATGTTGTGAGTCCAGTGACTCTTCATCAGAAACATTGACTCTTCCCGCAGATGCTGCCAGATCTCTTGAGTTTCTCCAGCAATTTCTGTTTTTGTTTCCTATCTCCAGCCTCTGCAGTTCTTTGTGATTATGGCTCAAAGTTCTGCCTCCTTCGACCCAGGGCTTTCCTTCGCTCAAGGAGGTAGTTTCTCTCTGTCTCTCCTTCAATCAATTTGCAGTCATTTCAGCCCCTTAATCATCCACACTTTATGGGCTATAAGCCCATTATTACTGTCAAAGAGTCATAGATCCATACAGCATGAAAACAGACCACTCAGTCCAAGCAGTCCATGCCAACCAAAAACACAAATTAAATTTGTCTGTGTTTGGCTCATATTCCTCCAAACATTTCTTATTCATGTACTTGTCCAAAAATCTTTTAAACATTGTAACTACCCACATCCAACATTTCCTCTGGAAGTTCATTCCACACACAAACCACCCTTTGTGTAAAAGAATTGCCCCTCATGTCTTTTTCAAATTTTTCTCCTCTCTCTTTAAAAATATGCGCCCCCATATCTTGAAATCCCCCACTATAACCTGGTGTTGTGTGATTTTTAACTTTGTGATAGTGAAGACTGATGAAGGGCTTTTGCCCGAAACGTTGATTTTCCTGCTCCTCGGATGCTCCCTGACCTGCTGTGCTTTTCCAGCACTGCTCTGATTTTTAACTTTGTCCAGTGAAAAGAGGTCCCAGCCTATCCAGTCTCTCCTTATAATTCAAGCCCTCCATTCCCAGCAACATCCTGGTAAATCCCTTCTGAGCCGTCTCCAGCTTAATAAAATCCTTCCTATAACTGGGAGACCAGAACTGGGCACAGTGTTCCAGAACAGATCTCACCAACGTCCTTATTATTTAAACCAGTCAACCCAACCTCCATCTCCTGTTGGCCCAACCAGAGGATCTTTGTTATTATTAAAATCAACCAGGGAGTGGTAGAGAAATAGAGAAGGATAAAATTGCAGTAAAAATGTATCCATTCTCTAACAGCACTCCTCTCTGCTTTCTCACTTTGAGATTTGCTGAATTTTCTGTTGCTGAATGCAGCCAGGTAAACTGCAGGAGCTTTTTTTTGCAACACAAATTCTGCACCAAAAGTCAATCACTTCACACATGCATATTTTTGCAGAACTGACTTCCTTAACGAGAAAAAGAAAGGCAGCCTAGTTTCACCGAAGCAAAAATTCACCTGCCGCCTCCCCCCCCCACCACCAACAGCCGAAGCAATCCCCACCGCCCTCCCCTCTGCGTTTCTGAGTTTAGTCATCAATGTCAGTCTAGCCAGCAGTCCCTTTACCCAAATGGTCACCCATCAGTGCAGTGACTCTCAGACTGAGTCTCCAACATGGACATCTCATTGTGACCCGATCCATTCCTGTCCTCACCAAATTAATGCACTTGAACAGGGCATCCCACTCAGTAGTGGTCTTGGGATCTGGAACTGATCATCCTGGTAGGTCTCCTACTCTGGCTGGTGAAGCAGGACCAAGGAAGCCATCTGCCAAAGAACAAAGAACCATTAAGCACAGGAACAGGCCCTTCAGCCCTCCAAGTCTGCAGAGACACATTTTGCCCTTCTATTCCAAAACTGTCTTCACTTACAGGATCCGTGTCCTTCTATTCCCTTCCTATTCATGTGTTTGTCCAGGTGCATCGTGAATGCTGCTATTGTGTCTGCTTCCACCCCCTCCTCTGGCAGCGCGGTCCAGGCACTTTTCCCACCCCTTGTGTGAAAAATGTTCCTCACACATCTCTTTCAAAGTTTGCACCTTGAATCGGTGTCCCTTAGTAATTGACCCCTCCACCCTGGGAAAAATCCTTATATTTCCCACTCTATCCATGCCATTCACAATCTTACAAACTTCTATCAGGTCGTCCCTCAACCTCCTGCGTTCCAGTGAAAACAAACCTGGTCTATCCATCTTTTCTTCGTTGCTAAAATCCCCCACACCGGGCATCATCCTGGTAAACCTTTTCTGCACCCTCTCCAAAACATCCATACTTCTGGTAGCTGGTGTACGCAATATTCCAAGTGTGCCCTCACTAAAGTTCTACAAAGCTGCAGCATAACCTGTCTGTCCTTATACTCAATGCCACAAAATGTGGCGCTGAAAAAGCACAGCAGGTCAGGCAGCATCTGAGGAGCAGGAAAGTCAATATTTCGCGCATAGGAATGATAAAGGGCTTATGCCCAAAACGTCAATTCTCCTGCTCCTCGGATGCTGCCTGCCTTGCTGTGCATTTCCAGCACCACTACTCTTTCGACTCTGACTCTCCAGCATCTGTAGTCTTCACTTTCTCCTTATACTGAACGTCCCTTCCAAAGAAGGCAAGTATGCCATAAGCCTTTTTTACTCACTTATCTACCTGCACTGCCACCTTCAGTGATCTGTGGGCCTGCACACCCAGCTCCCCCTGCACATCAATGCTCCTAGAGGTTCTGCCATTCACTATATAATTTCCTCCTGTACTTGACCTTCCAAAATGCATCACCTCGCTGTATCCTCTGACAATCCTCCTCACTATCTGCAACTCCACCAATCTTTGTATCGTCTGCAAGCTTGGTAATTAGACCAGCCACATTTTCCTCCAAATCATTTCTGTAGACACCCCTACCCTACCCCATCCCCTTAGCCCATCCCCACCAGACCGCTGCCATGCTGCTCCTGTCCGGCAGAACCAAACTTTAACTTTTTCCTGATCTGTCTCAGCCATGTCCATTTCTGCAGTGAAAATTTGTTAAGTATCTGGGCTTTACATAATTAGATAAACAAATAAAGTCAGGAGCTCTGGCTGGTCAGTTCTGTAGAATATTTGGCCAAACAGTTCCACTAGGAAGAAGGTAGTATAGGTCTTATTTCTAGACTCCTTATTTAGTATAGGGGTTATTTACAGATTCTGGGTTATTTAGTGCAGGGGTTACTTATAGATTGCTAATCCAGGAATCTGGTGAGATGTGATCAAATCACACCAAAAGTTTAAATTCAACAAATTGAATAAATCTGATGTTTAAAAATGTCTACTACCCGAAATGATGACCACAAAACCACTGGATTGACATAAAAAACCCATCCCATATCCTTCAGGGAAGGAAATCTACAGTCTTTACCTGGTTTGACCTACATGTGACTCCAGGAGTTAACTCTTAACTAACTTGGTAAGCCAGTCCAATCGATTGACAAAGGTGGCTCTCTGTCACCTTCTCAATGGGCAATTAGGGATGGGCATTAGCTACTGGCCTTGCCAGAGATAGTCATACCCTGTAAGGGGTACAGCTCACTGTATCATTGAGTCACAGGACCCTGAAGGAGAATTTAGTTTAAAATCACTGCTCCCAAGCCGATTTACATGGCCTGGCACATCCACACAAAACAGGAACCATGTAGCACTGACAATCACCATCAGATCGATGGAGGAATTTCCCCTTTAACTGAACTTGGGATCATGTGGCAGTCCTCATGATCAGACTTCCTCTTTAAGGCACTTATCTCACTGAATACCCTGTCATGGATCACAGATAGCTTACTAGCCAAGGGACATTTCCCTTTCCCTGGGCCAGAAAGGAGGAACATCAGATGGGCGAGGGGTGAAGTGAACAGTATTGTTTATTTGAGGAGAAGCTGGGCTAACATTTGAGGGAGAAGGAAATACAGGGGCTCCGTGATTTGAAATTGCCTGACTTACAAGCGGGATCCCATATTACTCTTAATTTTAAGGATCCATTGTGCCGGCGATCGCTCAAACTTACAATCAGATATTTTATACTGTGCCATGTTCCAACTTACGTTCAAATAGACTTACAACTGAACTCAGGGCCAGAATCCATTCATAGCCCAGGGACTGAAAGGGGAAAGATTTAAAAAGGGCAACTTTTTCACACAGAGGGCGGTACGTGTATGGAATGAGCTGCCAGAGGGAGTGGTGGAGGGTGGTACAATTACAACATTGAAAAGGCATCTGGATGGGTATATGAATAGGAAGGGTTTAGAGGGATATGGGCCGGGTGCTGGCAGGTGGGACGAGATTGATTTAGGGTATTTGGTCAGCATGGATGAGTTGGACCTGTCTCAGTGCTGTACAGCTCTATGACTCTCTGACTGCCTGTAAATAGTCCCAGTGGTGATTTAGATAAGGCAAGACAGGAGAAGGATTGAATGAAGATGCAACAGCAATATGGACCAGTTGGGCTGTTTCTGTTCTAGCTGAGAACAGTCGGATTTATTAACCAAGATTACAAGAGCCAGGAGGTGTTATTGAACTTGTATCTGAATTAGTCTTTATTGTCACAAATACTCAATGAGTACAATGAAAACTTTATATATCTCCAGTTACAGCACCATCTTAGGCACAGAGTTACCAGGTACAGCTTATGGCCTTCCAACCCATAGCACACTAGTGCCTGGTCTCCAGTCTCCACCAGGCCCTGGCTCCATACCACGCCAGGCTGAGAGGAGACTGGGCCGAGAGGGCACCGGGCCGAGAGGACACCAGGCCGAGAGGAGACCGGGCCGAGAGGACACTGGGCCGAGAGGAGACCGGGCCGAGAGGACACCGGGCCGAGAGGAGACCGGGCCAAGAGGAGACCGGGCCAAGAGGAGACCGGGCCGAGAGAAGACCGGGCCGAGAAGAGACCGGGCCAAGAGGAGACCGGGCCGAGAGAAGACCGGGCCGAGAAGAGACCGGGCCAAGAGGAGATCGGGCCGAGAGGACACCAAGCCGAGAGGACACTGGGGAGAGAGGACACCAGCCAAGAGGACACTGGGGAGAGAGGACACCAGCCAAGAGGACACCGGGCCAAGAAGACACCAGGCCAAGAGGAGACCGGGCCAAGAGGAGATCGGGCCGAGAGGACACCAAGCCGAGAGGACACTGGGGAGAGAGGACACCAGCCAAGAGGGCACCAGGCCGAGAGAAGACCGGGCCGAGAAGAGACCGGGCCAAGAGGAGACCGGGCCAAGAGGAGACCGGGCCAAGAGGAGACCGGGCCAAGAGGACACCAGGCCGAGAGAAGACCGGGCCGAGAAGAGACCGGGCCAAGAGGAGACCGGGCCAAGAGGAGACCGGGCCAAGAGGAGACCGGGCCGAGAGAAGACCGGGCCGAAAGGACACCAGGCCAAGAGGAGACCGGGCCGAGAGAAGACCGGGCCGAGAAGAGACCGGGCCAAGAGGAGACCGGGCCAAGAGGAGACCGGGCCAAGAGGAGACCGGGCCGAGAGGAGACCGGGCCGAGAGGACACCAGGCCGAAAGGACACCAGGCCAAGAGGAGATCGGGCCGAGAGGACACCAGGCCAAGAGGAGATCGGGCCGAGAGGACACCAGGCCAAGAGGACACCAGGCCAAGAGGAGATCGGGCCGAGAGGACACCAGGCCAAGAGGACACCAGGCCGAGAGAAGACCGGGCCGAGAGGAGACCGGGCCAAGAGGAGACCAGGCCAAGAGGACACTGGGCCGAGAGGACACCGGGCCGAGAGGACACCGGGCTCAGAGGAGACCGGGCCGAGAGGAGATCGGGCCGAGAGGACACCAGGCCAAGAGGACACCGGGCTCAGAGGAGACCGGGCCGAGAGGAGATCGGGCCGAGAGGACACCAGGCCAAGAGGACATCAGGTGAGAGGAGATCGGGCCGAGAGGACACCAGGCCGAGAGAAGACTGGGCCGAGAGGACACCAGGCCAAGAGGACACTGGGCCGAGAGGACACCGGGCCGAGAGGACACCAGGCCGAGAGGACACCGGGCTCAGAGGAGACCGGGCCGAGAGGAGATCAGGCCGAGAGGACACCAGGCCAAGAGGACATCAGGCGAGAGGAGATCGGGCCGAGAGGACACTAGGCCAAGAGAAGACTGGGGAGAGAGGACACTGGGCCGAGAGGACACCAGGCCGAGAGGACACCAGGCCGAGAGGACACCAGGCCAAGAGGATACCGGGCCGAGAGGACACCAGGCCAAGAGGATACCGGGCTGAGGGGACTCGAGGGGGAGAGGAAACCGGCTGAGAGGAAACCAGCTGAGAGGCTGCTACAATAGCTGCTACACCACATCAGGAGGCCGCTGTGCCAGGCCGGGAGATTGTCGTTCCAAGTCCAGAAGCCACTACAGGAGGCCAGGAGGTCACCACGGGAGGTCACTGCGTCAGGCCGGGAGGTGGCCAGCCGTCAGAGGCTTGGAGAGGAGAAGCAAAAAAACACTAAGAGGAAAACAAAGAGAAGAGGAGGAAGAACAGGCAGAGTGAATGAACTCCGGCTGGAGCATCTACTCCACTGCCATCTTGGACATAGGTCACTCTTTCAGCTTCAACTGTAGTATTACATCCAGATCTGCGCACTGCGCTGAAGGAAGGATGTGAAGGCATCGGAGAGAATGCAGAAAAGATTTACAAGAATCCACAGTCGAGAAACCTCGGTTATGAAGGTGGATTGGTGACATTAAGGCCATTTTCGTTTGGGAAAAGAAGGTTGAGGTGGGATTCAATGGAGGTTCTCAAAGTCCTGAAGGACCTGGAGACAGTCAACAGGGAGAAAGTGTTCTCTGTCTGAAAAAGGTCAAGGTCGAAAGGACACAACTTTAACATGATGAGTGACAAAAGCAAAAGTAACAGGAGGGAATCTTGATCACGCAGTGAGTGGTTGAGGCGAGAGGAGCATTCAGAAGGGAGTCTATATGTGGAAAGGAAAAATGTTCAAGATTCAAGGGAGAAGGATGGCACTAGTTCAGGCATGATGGACCGAATGGCTGCTTTCTGTCTCATAATGATTCTCCAATATCCTATACAACCCTCTGTCAGGTTCTTGCTCCCAATTGGACTCAAGGGAACGGAGTGTTGGGTGAAGATTTCATTTGGCCTCGGTTGTGTGCGACCCCACTGTGGAACAGCCAACCTGTGTTAAAAAATAAAAATGGCGGACTCACTGTGGAACCATATCCCAGCAGGCAGCATGGCCTTCAAAGAAGCAGAGAAGGAAATTAGAGAGAAACTCCAAGGAACGCAAATGTAGTGACAGTTCAGAAACATAAGGAGCCCGAGCCTGTGCCTCCAGTCAGTCAGCATTGATCATTTCCCCCCTGCTTATCACTGTAATTCCCTCCAAACTCAGATTCTCAGCTACCCCCACCCCATCTGTTCATAACTCATTTTTTTCTCTTTCTTTCCCCTTTTTTGGTGTTTTCCCCCTCTTGGCATTTCTTCACCTCCCCCTATGGTGGGGTTTCATCCCGGTCTCTCGGTGATATGTTGACTTGTCTCTCGTCAGCTCGCCTCAGTGTGAGAGTGGGTCCTGCCCAGGAGGCACCAGGGGAGATCGGAGAGGGAGGGGCAGTCTCAGCAGCACTGATGATATCTGAGGTGGTCTCTCTCGCTCACTCCCTTCCCCCTGCCCAGGCATGTTCGCAAGGCATCAGGGAGATCAGAGAGGGGGGAGTTTTAACAGCAGTGATGATATCTGAGGCAGCGGTATCAAGAATAGACAGCTGAGGTCTCCTAGAGAGCAAGATAAGCAGAGGTCTCATCAAAGACTTGAACTTTTAACTTATCCCTTTATTTTCCTAATTTACACTATAAAAGGCTTTAATGTTAACTATTACCTATTTCTTTACTTTTCTACATATGCCATGAAGGTAATGCTTAACTGTTTAACTCTCATTTCTCTTACTACTTTGTACCTAAGATTTTGTCCCTAGGTACCTTGAGACTAGGATGGTGTCCAATGCTTCTGTACTTGCATACACGTGACAATAAACTCTAAATCTAAATCTTTGAAATGCGGCTTATTACCTACTTCTTTAACCAAGCCTGTTCAAATGTCATTCTGTTTCAAATTTACATCGCCAGATTTTGATTGACGGTGCATTAATATCTTGAAGGTGCCACATGAATGCAAGTTGCTGTTGTTGCATTTTGCAGCTTGTATATTTTGCATGATAACACACCAAAGGGAAACTAGACTTGCATTTCAATAGTGTTTTTCACAGCCCCTCAAGATGTTCCAAAGCTTACAAGAGCTAATTAAGTAATTTGCAATGTAGTTACTTCTGGAACGTAGGAAATATGGCTTCAACTGTGCATAGGATCCCACAACCAGATTTGTTAAAATGACCAGATCTTCTGTTCTTCCTGATGTTGGTTCATAAATAAATATCAAGCCAATACATCCCATGCATCCCAGTGAAATAGTACAATAGGATCTTCTATATCCATAGGAGAGAGGAGACATGGACCTTATTTAACGTCTCAAACAATAGACAGCACCTTTAACCGGACTGCACTCAGAGCTGAGATGTCTTCATGCTCCAGATGGTGGAGTGGGATGTGAATCTGCAACCGTTCCGACATCAGAGACAAGGGAGAAACCGACTGAAACATAGCTGGTACGAAAATAAGGGTGGCACACTGAATGTACAGCTCAACAAAAGGTTGCAGGAAATGAATAGTGCCCTATATTTGTCCTGTGGAGCAATGTGCAACACCTGTCTGCAGCATAGCAATGCACATTACCCTGAAAACATCAGCACAGGGTGTTCAGTATGTGCATGCTGCTCATATTAGGCTGAGTGACAAACAGTTTGCAAATCATAGAATCCCAACAGAGTAGAAGCAGGCTATTCAGCCCATCAAGTCCACACCAACCCTCAGAACAACATCCAACCCAGACCCACCTCCCTACACCTTGCATTTTACGTGAATATCGCAACCAGCCTGCACATCCCTGGACACTATTGGCAATTTCCCAAGGCCGATCCACCCTAACCTGCACATCTTTGTACTGAAGGAGGGAATGGAGCACCCAGAGGAAACCCACGCAGCCACGGGGAGAACGTGCAAATTCTACACAGTTATCTGAGGCCAGAATCGAACCCAGGTCCCCAGGGCTGTGAGGCAGCAGTGCTAACCACTGAGCCACCATGGTTCTGTGCCCATGAGATTGATCTCCTTCAATTCAACATTCTTCACATCAAGTTTGAAATCCCTAAAATGCATTATTAAAAACCACCAACAACTTGCATTTAATGAGAGTAATTTACAAAGCATTGTGTAAGGAGCCATAGAACACAAAGCACCAGAGGTGTCTCTCTGCATTAGGGCAAGACAGTTGGGGATAACTCGATCCAAGCTGGGGGTAAGTTGAGGAGCCAGGTGCTCCACAACCTACCACGAGCAGACGAGGATTGGGCCTACACTGTTGGGTTTACTCGCTATGACACTCTAGTCACTGAGCCAACCAATATAACCAACCCAACTATTAACACAGTAAAAAAGTACCATTGTCAATCACAGGAGTGTCGATTTGACAGTGAACCATATGAGACGATTAGGAGAGGGTCAAGAAGTAGGGTTTACAGGAGCATATTTAAAGAGAAAAAGGGGATCCAGTTGAGGTCTATAAGATGCTAAAGGGGATTGTCACAGTAGCTGTAGGGAGGATGTTCCCTCATGTGGGACAATCTGGAACAGGGGGTCACAGTTTTTAGGATAAGGGGCGGCAGATTTCAAACAGAGATCAGGAGGAATTACTTCTCTCAAAGGGGCGTGAATCTGTGGAATTCACTCCCCCAGAGTACGGTGGATGCTGGGACATTGAGTAAATTGAAGGGTTTTTAATTAGTAACAATTGCAAGGGTTATGAAGAGCAGACAGGAAAGTGGAGCTGAGGCTGTGATGAAATCGGCCACGATTGTGTTGAATGTTGGAGCAGGTTCGAGGGGCTGAATGGCCTCCTCTTGCTCCTAGTTCTTATGTAAGTGTTTATGGAGGGAATTCTGGAACTTTGCAGGAAGCTGGGGTTACAGTTACCGCGGTGTAGTAATTCCTTTTATTTTATTCACTCATGGGACATGGGCATCTTTGGCTGGGCCCAGCATTTACTGCCCCCTCCCTAGTTGCCACCTTGAGAAGGTGGGGGTGAGCTACCTTCTTGAACCGCTGCAGTCTGTGTGTTGTCGGTAGACCCACAATGCCCCTGAGGGAGGGACTGTTAGTGGGAGTTGAAATAGTGACTAACTCCTGCATCACAAGACCACGACAGCCTGGGGTTGTATTTGTTTTAATCAACCTGTTTAGAGATGTATGACACTCCTCTGTGGCAAACAGGGCTTGGGCCCAAGCCCCCTGGCTCTGAGGCAGGGACACTACCATTGTGCCACAAGTACGTGCTTGAGTCATAGAGATGCACAGCATGGAAACAGAGCCTTTGGGTTTGTCACATCCATGCCGTGCAGATATCCCCAAATTAATCTCGTCCCATTTGCCAGCACTTGGCCCATATCCCTCTAAATCCTTCCTATTCTTGAACCCATCTAGATGCCTTTTAAATGTTGTAATTGTACCAGCCTCCACCACTTCCTCTGATAATTTGTATTCTGGTCAATATACAGGATTAAGGGAGAAAGTGAGGTCTGTAGATGCTGGAGATCAGAGTGGAGAGTGTGGTGCTGTAAAAGCATAGCAGGCCAGGCAGCATCCGAGGAGCAGGAGAAGGACTTTTGCCAGAAACGTCGATTCTCTAGCTTCATGGATGCTGCCTGACCTGCTGTGCTTACCCAGCACCACACTCTACAAACTGGGTTAAGGGTCAACTGATCTAATTGAGGTTGTGGAACAGGTTTGAGAGGATTTAACGGCCTAATCCAGTGGGTGAGAGAGGCCTTGGAGACCCAAATCTGAAACTTGAGCAGTCACTCTGTTCACATCAACCATCAGGAGTCACACCACACCAAGAAGTTGCAGTCCAACAGATTTGTTTGAAATCACAAGCTTCCAGAGCGATGCTTATTCCCCTGATGAAGGAGCAGCGCTCCGAAAGCTTGTGATTTCATAAAAAGCCTTTGTTGGACTATAACCTGGTGTGGGTGATTTCTGACCCTGTCTACCCCAGTCCAACACCGGCACCTCCACATCCAAAATCAGCTGTCCCACTTTGCATTTCCCGCATTCCCCCTCCTCCTTACGTTACCACAAGACCTATGATAGCAATGTATTTGGATGTGGAGTGTACAGAGAGAAGGATGTGGGAAGGCACAGCCCTGGTGGGAGATACCCGTTAAGAGCAAACCTCAGGCAGTGCAGCCAATGTGGAGGAGCGCCCACCATCAAGGACAGAACGATAGGATGTAAAAAGTCATGCCGACTTTAACGTTGCCATCACAAAGTGATTTAGAAACATCAGACTGTGGCTTTAAGGGAAGTTTCGTTTTCACCGCTTGTGGGAGGGAACAGAAATGCTGAGCTCACTCCCACTGGATGGACCGTGCAGTAACAGCAGCAGCTCCAAGTCTAACTGAACTAAAGTACACACACACACCCTTACATATTTATAAAAAAACAGAACAGATTTGAAAATGATGAAGAAACAGTTTAATCGGATGTTGCAGTTAGCGAATCATACTGTAAACAGGTAAGAACCATAAGTGAGAGTTTTAAAGTGCATTTTGCCTGTTGGTTTTGCAATACTCAAATTAGGAAGTAACTGGCTCGTCAATACGTTTAACTCAAGGGGAACTCTCTTGTTATAATTAAATAAAGACATTGACTGCAGTTGGACAGTAAAAACTGCAGGAATACATTGTTTGACTGTGTACAGCTGAGGTTGTTGGACAGTGGGGTTAATTCCTTTGCTGGTTTTGTTTCTGTCACAGTGCCTTAACTGTACAAATGGGTTAATACTCTGCAGGTCCACAAGACTGTCCTCCCCTCCTTCCCCCTCAGACCCTGCTTTGACATCATCTTAAATTAACACATGCTCCTGATACTGAGATAACAGTGTGGAGTCACTGTGTGGGTTGGAGGGGGTGATGATTAGATTGATGATAAATCTACCGCAGAACTGGCTGGTGGGTCAGTCTGTCCGGTGGACAAGAATTTAAAAATGCCAAGTTTGATTGGGAAAGTCAGTTGGCAGACTCGATTTTTTCAAACTGTGTTCCCAATTCAGGAAGGTTTCGTGGGATCTGTTAGCCAGTATGGACATGATGGGCCTTATGGCCTTACTTTCCCTTCACCCTATTGCTTACATCCCCCCATGTGACTCTAGCTACCTTCACAGCCCTGTGTGATATGGAGATATAGTGAAACCGACTCTTTGAGGTGCCCTGTGAGTGTTTAAGGGCAGCAATGGACTATGTTCCCAATTCATTCCAACTGAGCTGATCGCCATCTCTTTGGGTTCCAGCTTCAAGGAATAGAAAAGCAGATATCTGTCTGGGTTGGGTGCATCTTCAATATTTAAAGGAGTATCTCTTACTTGAAACAACTGTGGGGCTGGCACGAATGGGCCTCAGTAAGTGGCCTGGAGGGTTCCTCTCTAAAATGAGACATAGAAACATAGCAAATAGGCCATTCAGCCCTTCGAGTCTGCTCACACCATTCAACATGATCATGGCTAATCAGACCCCTGTTCCCACTCTCTGCCCGTGACCTTTGACCTTTCACCATGAGAATTTGGGGTGAAGCCATTCACTCATAGGATGTGAGTATCTCTGCCTAGACCAGCATTTATTGCCGTCCCTAATCACCCAGAGGGCAGTTAGGAGTCAATCCCATTGCTGTGGGTCTGGAGTCATGTGTAGGCTAGACCAGGTAAGGATGGCAGTTTCCTGCCCTAAAGGACATTAGTGACCCAGATGGGTTTTTCTGACAATTGACGATTTTTTCATGGTCATCATTAGACCCTTAATTCCATATTCTTCACTGAATTCAAATTCCACAATCTGCCATTACCTGAATAGGGACTAATAGTTTAGTGATAATACCATTAGGCCATTGC
>NW_028270171.1:5930970-6015152 GCF_037043375.1 Chiloscyllium plagiosum
AAATATTGGTGGTGGAAGGTGTCAATTGCATTGGAAAACTATGGAAAAAAGTTAAAGGAGGGGATGGGCTCAGCAGAGGTTATGAAAGTTTCTAGAACAAGGAATAAGATAGAGAGTATGGATGGGAAAGGGTTCAGAATCTAACTTCAGACACAGCAGGTGAGGGGACAACTATGAGAAGGGGAAAGTGAGGACTGCAGATACTGGAGATCAGAGTCAAAACGTGTGGTGCTGGAAAAGCACAGCCGGTCAGGCAGCATCCGAGGAGCAGGAGAGTCTATGTTTCGAGCGTAAGCTCTTCATCAGGAATGTGATAAAGGGCTTATGCTCGAAAGGCTGACTCTCCTGCTCCTCGGATGCTGCCTGACCGGCTGTGCTTTTCTAGCACCACACGTTTTAACGATGAGAAAGGGGGTCAGTCAATGCAGAAGTGAAGGTGTTGTATTTAAAGACACGCAGTATGTGACACAAGGGAAATGAGTTTGTAGCACAGATTTAAATTGGCGGGTACAATGTTGTGGGTATCACAGAAATGTGGCTGCAAAGGGGAACTAAACAACCAAGGATACACATCCTCACAAAAGGACAGGCAGGTTGAAGTGATAGATGGAATACAATGTGGGAAGGTGTGAGGTTATGCACTTTGGCAGGAAGAATAGAGGCATAAACTATTTTCTAAACAGGGAAAGGCTTCAGAAATCAGAAGCACAAAGGGACTGGGGAATCCTAGTTCAGGATTCTCTTCAGGTTAACGTGCAGGAGCAGTTGACAGTTAGGAAGGCAAATGCAATTATAGCACTCATTTCAGTAGGGCTAGAATACAAGAGCAGGGATGTACTGCTGAGGCTGTGTAAGGCTCTGGTCAGACCACGTTTGGAATATTGTGAGTAGTTTTGGGCCCTGTATCTAAGGAAGGATGTGCTGCTGTTGGAGCGGGTCCAGATGAGGTTTACAAGAATGAGATTGGAGATAAGAGGCTTGTCATATGAGGAGCGGTTGGGAACTCTGTGTTTGTACTAAATGGAGTTTAGAAGGATGAGGGGGGGATCTGGTTTAACTTACAGAATACTGAGAGGTCTGGGTAGAGTGGACATGGAGAACATGTCTCCACTAGTAGGAGAGACTGGGACCCGAGGGCACAGCCTCAGAGTGAAGGGATGACCCTTTAGAACTGAGATGAGGAGGGATTTCTACAGCCAGAGGGTGGGGAATCTGTGGAACTCATTGCCACAGAGGGGTGTGGAGGCTAAGTCATTCAGTATACTTAAGACAGAGATAGAGTCATAGAGATATACAACATGGAAACAGACCCTTTGGTCCAACAAGTCCATGCCGACTAACTTAATCCAGTCCCATTTGCCAGCATTTGGCCCATATCCCTATAAACCCTTCCTATTCATATACCCAACCCAATGCCTTTTAAATGCTGTAATTGTACCAGCCTCCATCACTTCCTCTGGCAGCTCATTCCATACGTGCACCAACTTTTCTGTGAAAAAGGTGCCCCTTAGGTCCCTTTTAAATTTTTTCCCTCTCACCCTTAACTTATGCCCTCTAGTTTTGGACTCTCCTACCCCAGGGAAAAGACCTTGGCTATTTATCCTATCCATGTCCCTCATACTTTTATAAACCTCTATCAGGTCACCTCTCAGCCTCCGACGCTCCAGGGAAAACAGCCCCAACCTATTCAGCCTCTCTCTGTAGCTCAAACTCTCCAACCCTGGCAACATCCTCGTAAATCTTTTCAGAACCTTTTCAAGTTTCACAACGTCCTTCCAATAGGAAGGAGACCAGAATTACATGCAGTATTTCAAAAGTGGCCTAACCAATGCCCTGTACAGCCGCAACATGACCTCCCAACTCATATACTCAATGCACTGAACATTAAAGGCAAGCATACTAAATACTTGATTAGTAAAGGGTTTAGGGTTATGGGGAGGAGGCAGTAGAATGGGGTTGAGAAACATATTAAATGGCGGAACAGACTTGATGAGCTGAATGGCCTAATTATGTTGCTATATTTTATAGTGTTAATTGGCAGAGAGTCCCAAAACTGGATCCTGTAACAATTGACTTAGCTGAAGATTAGTTTGATTGCAAAAAATAATTAATTTTAAAAATTGATGTAAAAAAAAACATTGAAAAGAGACATAGAAATATGTAAAATTTTAAAAAGGTTTAAACTTTGAGGAATGCTTGATACTTGGCATCAGAGCAGTTAACTCCCGCTCAATGATGTAAGTCACTCCAGTGATATTGTCTGATGGAATGATTAAGTTGGACTGTTCCACAATGTGGCAGATTGGTTCTTGTACATGTGGTTTCACAAGACCATGATAAACAAGGATTGGCTTCCCCTCGGTTTATAATTCACACCCTATGTTCCAGAAAGCAAAGTCTGATTCTGAATGAATGAATTGGGCCAAATAATTACCAAAAAGAGCTCTTCAGAAAATCTCAGAATTGCTGCATTGTAGAGTTGGGCCATTCAGACCTTCCCAGCAAGGACTTCACTCAGTGTCAGTCTACTGCAGAACCTTGACATCATCTCTTCTCAAATAACCTTCCAATTCCCTTTTGAACTTTTGATTGAACCTGCCCCTTTTGAAGCTGCGTATACCACAACTTGACTACTTGCAACGTGCAAAGGTTGATCTTATATTGCATTTTTCACTAATTGTTTTAAATCTATGTCTTCTCCTCCTTGATCCAATGTAAGTGGAAGCAAATAGGACTGTGCAGCACTCTCTTAACACTGACCGTCCAACAGTGCGGCACTCCCTCAGCACTGACCGTCCAACAGTGCGGCACTCCCTCAGCACTGACCCTCTGACAGTGCAGTGCTCCCTCAGCACTGACCGTCCGACAGTGCGGCACTCCCCCAGCACTGACCGTCCAACAGTGCGGCACTCCCTCAGCACTGACCCTCTGACAGTGCAGTGCTCCCTCAGCACTGACCGTCCGACAGTGCGGCACTCCCCCAGCACTGACCGTCCAACAGTGCGGCACTCCCTCAACACCGACCGTCCAACAGTGCGGCACTCCCTCAACACTGACCGTCCAACAGTGCGGCACTCCCTCAGCACTGAACCTCCGACAGTGCGGCACTCTCTCAACACTGACCGTCCAACAGTGTGGCACTCCCTCAGCACTGACCCTCCGACAGTGTGGCACTCCCTCAGCACTGACCCTCTGACAGTGCAGTGCTCCCTCAGCACTGACCGTCCGACAGTGCGGCACTCCCCCAGCACTGGCCCTCCGACAGTGTGACACTCCCTCAGCATTGACCCTCCGACAATGCGGCGCTCTCTCAACACCTACCCTCCGACAGTGCCTGCTCCCTCAGCACTGACCCTCTGACAGTGTGGCATTCCCTCAATATTGACCCTCCGACAGTGCGACACTCTCTTAGCATTGACCCTCCGACAGTGCAGCACTCCCTCAACACTGTCTCTCCGACAGTGCAGCACTCCCTCAGCACTGGCCCTCCGACAGTGCGGCACTCCCTCAGTACTGACCCTCCAACAGTGCGGCACTCCCTCAGCACTGATACTCTGACAGTGCTGCTCTCCCTCAGGACTGATCCTCTGATAGTGCAGCAGTCCCTCAGCACTGACCCTCTAACGGTTCTTTTTGGACATGACCTATTAACAAGCTGGTATAAGTGCTGATTATTACTGGCATCATCACAAATCACATTCATAGCTTGCAGGCCCCAGTACATAAATGACTCTTTAAGAGGAACTGAGAAATTGGATTTGTCCACTTGGGTTGTGACACATGTTTAGCCAACAGTAGTGAACATTTCTGAGGGGCATGTGGGTGTTAACTGGGTGAGGCACTTACCTATTCATCGAGGGATGATCTGTTCATAAAAATATCTCTGCATTCTGCATAAAGTGCCTGGAGCTAACTCACATTAACAATTAAATACACTTTAACCTTGCACCGATTGAACTCAACCTGCACAGATCTCACTCAGAGTGGAACAATAAGAAACTTGCATTTGGAAAGAACTTTGCACATTCTCAGAAGGTCTGAATGAACTTAGCTTATCACTCTGGAGGCAAACACGTCCACCAATTTTCACACAGCAAGATCCCACAGTGACGACCTGAGTCTTCCTGCAAATTGCTTGATCCATTACGACAACAGTTTTCAGATGTTAACTCGAAGCGTTAACTCTGTTTCTCTCTCCACGGATGCTGCCAGACCTGCTGAGTTTCTCCAGTGTTTTGTGTTTGTGCTTCAGATTTCCAACACCCCCAGGATTTTATCCATGACCGTTACAATCTTTCTCCGGTTTGGAGTTTGTTTGCAACACCAGCACTTTGCTGGAAGGCTGCACACACTGTACGGAACTGAGCAGGGCTGGGGGACATCACATCCCGAAGATGGAAGCCTGGAGGGGTTTTGTGTGTGTGGTCTGACCTTTCAACTCAAAATCGTGCAAACTCGATGGGTTTGATGCATGATGCATGATACATTTTCTGAAGAGTCAGCCCAGGGTCTAATTCACAATGTTGGGGAGATTGGTTTTGGAGTGAGGGGTATGGAGGAGGGGTGGGGGTTGGTGGTAGACATGTTAATGTTGGCCAGAACACTAGGAAGAAGCATCAAACCAAGACAAATAGGAGTGAGCCAGCTGAGCCCACTCCGCTATTCAGTGTGATCATGGCTGACCATCCAGCCCATTCTTGTTTGGATCCCTTTGATCCAAAGAACCATGTCCAATTCCTTCATGAACATTTTGGCTGCAGTCTACTCTCCCCAGTCTGCCTCACCACAACACTGACTGCAGGTCATTCGCTCTTTTACTTCTCATGCACTCATGGACTGGAGGCATTCTCACAGCCATGTGAGAGGCCAGACAGAGACACAGTTCAGCATCTCATCTGAAAATCAGTGCCTCTGACAATGCAGCACCCCCTCAGCTCTGCACTGCATCCTAGAAACATACCATTGAAGACTGGAGCAGGAGGAGGCCATTTAACCTCTTAAGCATGGTCCATCATTCAATATGATCATGGCTGACTGAGCTAATATCATAATCTCTGCCCCCAAATCCCTTGATCCTTTTCGTCACAAGGGTTATATCTACCTTTTTCTTGAAAACACATAACATTCTGGCCTCAGCCACTTCCTGAGGCAGAGAATTCCTCAGGTTCCCCACTTTCTGAGTGAGGACATTTCTCCTCATCTCAGTCCTAAAAGGTTCACCCCTTATCCTTAACATATGACCCCTTGTTCTGAGCTCTCCCACCACTGGGAACATCTAACCTGAATCTACTCCTGTTAGAATTTTATAGGTTTCTATGAGATCCCCCTCATTTCTCTTAACTCCAGTGAATACAAACCTAGCTGAGTCAATCTCATCTCAAACGTTAGCCCTTCCATTCCATGAATCAATGTGGGAAACCTTTGCTATTTTCCTTTTAAAGTAAGAACATCCTTCCTCAGATAAGGACACCAAAACTGCACACGGTGTTCCAGGTATGGCCTCACCAAGGTCCTGTATAATTGCAGCAAAACAACCCTGTTCCTGTATTCAAATCCTCTCACATTGAAGACCACCAAGCAGTTTGATGTCTTTGCTGTTTACTATACTTGCAATGTTTATTTACAGCAAATGCTGCACAAGGACACCTAGGTCTCACTGAACATCCCCCCCCCACCCCATCCCACCCTCTCAATGTATGACCAGTTAGATCATAATCTGCCTTCCTGTTTTTGCTATCGAAGTGGATAACTTTATACTAATCCACATTATTCTGCATCTGCCATACATTAGCCCACTCAGTCAGCTTGTCCAAATCAGACTGTGACATCTCTGCATCATCCTCACAGCTCACCCTCCTACCCAGCTTTGTGTCATCTGCATATTTGGAGATATTGTATTTAGTTCCCTCATCTAAATCAATGATATACATTGTGAATATCTGGAGTCCTATCCATCTCAATACATTACCTCCAACCCATGCACTTTAACTTTACACATTAATCTCTTACATGAGACTGTGTTAAAACCTTTTGAAAGTTCAAATAAACCACATCTACTGCACTCTCTCCCTCCCCCCACCCCCGGATCATATATATTAGTTACAGACTCAAAGAATTAATGTAGATTTGTCAAGCACAATTGTCAACATAAAAACATGGAAACAGAGTTAGATATTAACATTCTATTAGCTTTTTAAAAGCTTTTTTGTACTTATCTGCCAGCGTTTAGACATTTCTGCCTCTTCCTAGCACTGTACAATTCAAAATGTAGATTGTATTATCTTTCTTAGTTTGAAGTGAATGACCCACCAAATACTCCAAGGGGGGTGATGATGGCCTAGTGGCATTATCACTGGACTGTTAATCCAGAGACCCAGGTAGTGTTTAGGAGACCTAGGTTTGAATCCTGCCACAGCAGATGGTGGAATATGAATCCAATAGCAATCTAGAATTAAGAGTCTAATAATGTTAAAAATCACACAACACCAGGTTATAGTCCAACAGGTTTATTTGGAAGCACTAGCTTTCGGAGTGCTGCTTCTTCATCAGGTGGCTGTGGAGTATAAGATCGTAAGACTCAGAATTTATAGCAAAAATAAATTCTGCGTCTCACAATCTTACACTCCACAACCACCTGATGAAGGAGCAGCGCTCCAAAAGGTAGTGCTTCCAAATAAACCTGTTGGACTATAACCTGGTGCTGCGTGATATTTAACTTTGTACATCCCAGTCCAACACCGACACCTTCAAATTGAGTCTAAATAATGACCATGAAATTATTGTTAGGGGGAAAACCCACCTCTTTCCCCTTTGAGAAAGGAAACTGCCATCCATACCTGGTCTGGCCTATGTGTGACCCCAGACCCCCATAGTATTATGTTTAAACTGCCCTCTTGACAAATAAGGATGCTGGCCTAGTCAGCAATGCCCTCATCCTGAGAATGATTTAACTGATTTCTGTGATTTAACTGATCAGTACCCCTTTGCAACTTCCAGGTGGAATCGCCATTTCTTCCTGTGCCACTAAACTGTGTTTCAGAAAGCAATGGAAAACTAATTCTCTGCTCTGTCATATCTGAGCCATTTCCTGGAATGATAATGATTTCATTCAGGATGTCAGACAGCAGAGGTCTAGAAGAATGATTCACCATGTCCTGTTTGTTTGGCACGTTGTATTGTTCCCACTCCCATTTGCAAATAAACCAGAAACACAAAGCCCTGAGTAAATATGATCCCTCCTCATATCAGTTTGAATGTCTCAAAGTGTAAACTATAAGAAAAGGAATATGGCACAGGTTTGTTAGAGTACAGAAGGAGGCCATTTGGCCCATCATATCTGAGTATTCCAACCGAGTACCAATTGCCACATATTTGCATTATTCCTATTTAACTAGTCATCCAAAGGCCTCAGTTGAACCTGCCTCCACTTCACTTCCAGGCAATGCATTCCAAACCCAGGCCACTCATTGGGTGAAAAAGAACTTGCTTGCTTCGCAATTTTTTGACAACTGTGTCCTTTGGTTCTCTATTCCTTTACAAGTGGGACCAGTTCCTCCCTATTTACACTGGACAGATCGCATCACGATTTTCAACCCCACAACCTCCTCCCCTCAGAGTAAAACAATCCCACATTCTCCAGCCTATCCCCAAGAATGATATTTCACATCACACTCTTGTAAACCTCTTCTGCACTCTCTCCAACGCATTTACAAACTTCCTAAAGTGTACACAATACTCTAACTGAGGCCTAACCAACATCTTATACAAATTCACCATAACCTTCCTGCTCTTGTACTGTACGCCCACGTCAGTCAAGTCAAGAATACAAAGAACCATTTATGACGTTAAGGGGAGACCAATGCCTAGTGGTAACACCACTAGACTATTAATGCAGAGACCCTAGTATTGATCTTGTCATGGAATCAAGAGTTTGTTGAGGAATTGATACAGGTATGCAGAATTATTGATATAGATATAGAACCCTTACGGTGTGGAAACAGGCCCTTCGGCCCAACAAGTCCACACCAACCCTCCGAAGAGCAACCGACCCAGACCCATTCCCCTACATCTACCCCAGACTAATACACCTAACCTACACATCCCTGAACACTATGGGCAATTTAGCATGGCCAATTTGCCTAAACTGCACATCTTTGGATTGTGGGAGAAAACCAGAGGAAACTCACACAGACATAGGTAGAATATGCAAACTGCACACAGACAGATGTGCAGTACTTCACACAGAAGGTGGTGGGCATCCGGAACATGTTACCAGCAGAACATGCTAGAGGCAGGCATGGTAGATTCATTTAAGATGTGTCTGGTCAGATGCATGAGTAGGTGGGGAGCAGAGGGATACAGATGCTTAGGAATTGGGCGACAGGTTTAGACAGTAGATTTGGATCGGCTCAGTCTTGGAAGGCCTGAGCTGTCAATTTTCTTTGTTCTTTGTCCTTGTTCTAGACAGTCGCCCGAGGTGGGAATCGAACCTAGGTCCCTGGTGCTGTGAGGCAACAGTGCTAACCACTGAGCCACCGTGCTGCCCCAAACCAATGAATCTGATATCAGTTGTCAGGAATAACCTATCTGGTTCACTAATGCCCTTAGGGAAGTAAGTTTGCAATCCTTACCTGGCCTGTTGTACATGTGACCCCACACCCACAGCAATGGGGTTGATTCTTAACTACCCTCTAGGCAATTAGGGATGGGCAATAAATGCTGGCCTAGCCAGCAACGCCCTCATTCTGTGAATGATTTTTTTTAAAAAGCCCCAAAGCTTCCACAGTCATGTTTGAGGTATAGATACTGCTGTAATAATACAAAGGCTTCACCATTAGCACAGAAACTCCCATAGACAGGACTAACCTGTTACTGTTTCTAGTGATATCGAACGGGAGATTAATATTGGTCAGAACTCCCCTGTTCTCCTTCCAACAGTAAGTGTGAGGTCTTTTATATCCACCTGAGAGGGATAGGCATCGAGTTTCACATCTCACCTTAAGTTCCATTAATACTAGATTTGCTTCAGGAAACTACAGATGATGTGCGAAAGTTGTTAAACTGGGAGTATTCACACAGATGAGTTCCGAATTCATCAAAATCACAGTAAAGCAACATGACTCACACTCACATATAGGTACACACAGAAGCCACCACTAACACACATTCACTAAAATACTGACTTACACGCATGTACAAATGAACACACTCACCCAAACATATACACAATAACACACACACGTACACACTAACACACACACAAACATGTACACACTAACACACACACATCTACACTAGCACACACACAAATGTTCACACACTAACACACACACATGTACACACTCACAAATGGATACACACTGTACACACTCACCACACGTGTACACACTAACACACACAAATGTATACACACAAACATACTCACATGCGTATATACTCACACAAATGTACACACTAGGATTCACACAGTCACACATAGGCACACTAACACACAAACTGACACAGACAGAGACACATGCATAATAGCACACACACTAGAAACACACACAGTCACATAATAACACACAAACTGACACAGACAGAACACTAACACACAAACACTAACACATGAGATGTGAGGTCTTATTTGTTTGGTATAATTTTTACAGTTTAATTTTACAGCTAAATGCTGAACAGGGAACAGAGCACAATCAAATCTAGAACAAGTGTTGGAAAATGGGATTAGAATAGGTAGGTGCTTGTTTTGAAACATTAACTTTCTGTTTCTCTCAAAGTTAGAAGTCACACGACACCGGGTTATAGAGCAACAGGTTTCGCTGAAATCACAAGCTTTCAGAGGGCTGCTCTTTTGTCAGGTAAAGTGACTTTACCTGCTGTAGGAACAGCGCTCCGAAAGCTTTTGATTTCAAATAAACTTGTTGGACTCTAACCTGTTGTAGAGTGATTTCTGACTTTGTCCAGCCCAGTCCAACACCGGCACCTCCACATCTTTTTCTCTCAACCCTCAGGCTCTTGTACTGTACGCCCACGTCAGTTAAGTCAAGAATACAAAGAACCATTTATGACGTTAAGGGGAGACCAATGCCTAGAGGTAACACCACTAGACTATTAATGCAGAGACCCGATTATTGATCTTGTCATGGAATCAAGAGTTTGTTGAGGAATTGATATAGGTATGCAGAATCATTGATATAGATATAGAACCATTACAGTGTGGAAACAGGCCCTTCGGCCCAACAAGTCCACACCGACCCTCCGAAGAGCAACCCACCCAGACCCATTCCCCTACATCTACCCCAGACTAATACACCTAACCTACACATCCCTGAACACTATGGGCAATTTAGCTGCCAGACTTGCTGAGTTCCGCCAGCACTCTCTGCTTCTCTCTCAGCATTCATCTTGTCAAGCTCTCTCAGAAATGTAGATCTTATAACAAGATCATCTCTCATTCTCCTAAACTCTGAAGGCTACAGGCCCCGTCAGTCCAATGGTTCCTCATAAGGTAACCCATCCTGTACCAGGATTGACAACTGATTCTGGTCTGGTCCTCCTCAGCTACACTCCTCCTTATATCACAGCTCCACTGAACAACGAACACCCAAAGCTCTCTTGGGGCAAATCCTCAGATGTCATGTGACCCTGTCCCCAAATCTGCATCATGGGAGGACCCTTTGGGGCAAGTGGTGGAGGGGGTTCTCCCTAACTCCCAACCCCAGGCCTTGGTATAACCTTTTACCCGATAGAAATATCCTACCACCAAGCTACCCTTTATTCACACATGGATAGTATGTGATACTGATCCTGCTAGCACAGAGTCAGAGTGAACAAAACTCCTGACACTCCAGTGTGTATCTGTCAGCCAGAGCTCCCTGATTGGACCAGATTAACAGCTGGTTAATCTGATCCAATCCTGATGACATTCCTGATGAAGGGCTTACTGCTCCATGGATGGTGCCTGACCAGCTGTATTTTCCCAGCACCACCCTCTTCAACCCAGATTAACAGCTCCAATCAGGGAACTCATATTCTATAAACTCCACCTGGCTGACCCCGTTCCAATCTGTACATGTACTTCCTCAGGACAGAGTAATCTAAAACCTGCTAGGCCCAGGTCCACACTCACTTTGCAAACTGCCCTGGTCATTCTGTGGCCCTGTCTAAGCGAAAGGTTTAAAATAAGATACTCAAAATGCAACAGTTCCTTCTCAGTTGAGTGCAGTCTCAGTGAGGAACCATCTGTGATTTATAAAGAAAGATCTTGCCTTTTATTAATTGTGTCTCAGGATATCTCAAGGTCTCTTCACAGAAACAAAGGACCTTTTCGAAGTTTCTTCTCCTACGTTTGGCGAGATGTTTCACCCATCCCTAATTGCCCCTGCTGAGGGTGGTGATGTTGACCCCTGCCTGAACCGCTGCAGTCCAGGTGGTATCGGGACACCCACTGAGCTGTCAGGCAATGGGTTCCAGGACCTGGATCCAAATTGGAGGTGAATTTGCCAGAGGTGGTCCCTGTTGGAGGCAAAGCAGTGGAAAATATGTACAAGGCAAACTCCCATAAAAGCCAGAATGATGGTGACGAGATCACCCACTTTTGTTGTTTCAGCTGAGTGATAAATATTGGACAAGAAATAAAATGGAACTCTTCTTCAATCTTTCACAATCAAGAGGAGCCAGGCAGAGAACAACTCTTACACAGTGAGACTCCCTCAGCACTAACACTCCGACAGTACCCGCCCCCTCAGCACGGACCGTCTGACAGTGCCCGCTCCCTCAGCACTGACCCTCTGACAGTGCAGCACTCCCTCAGCACTGACCCCCTGACAGTGTGGCACTCCCTCAGCACTGACCCTCTGACAGTGTGGCACTCCCTCAGCACTGACCCTCTGACAGTGTGGCACTTCCTCATTCCTGACCCTCTGACAGTGTAGCACTGCCTCAGCATTGACCCATTGACAGTGTGGCACTTCCTCATTCCTGACCCTCCGACAGTGCGGCACTCCCTCAGCACTGACCCTCCGACAGTGCGGCACTCCCTCAGCACTGACCCTCCAACAGTGTGGCACTCCGTCAGCACTGACCCTCTGACAGTGTGGCACTTCCTCATTCCTGACCCTCTGACAGTGTAGCACTGCCTCAGCATTGACCCATTGACAGTGTGGCACTTCCTCATTCCTGACCCTCCGACAGTGCGGCACTCCCTCAGCATTGACCCTCTGACAGTGCGGCACTCCCTCAGCACTGATCCTCCAACAGTGCAGCACTCCCTCAGCACTGACCCTCTGACAGTGCGGCACTCCCTCAGCACTGATCCTCCAACAGTGTGGCACTCCCTTAGCACTGATCCTCCGACAGTGCAGTACTTCCTCAGCACTGACCCTCCAACAGTACCCGCTCCCTCAGCACGCACCCTCTGACAATGCCCGCTCCCTCAGCACTGACCCTCTGACAGTGCGGCACTCCCTCAGCACTGACCCTCTGACAGTGCGGCACTCCCTCAACACTGACCCTCTGACAGTGCAGCACTCCTTCAGCAATGACCCTCTGACAGTGCGGCACCCCCTCAGCACTGACCCTCCGACAGTGCGGCCCTCCCTCAGCACTGACCCTCCGACAGTGCAGCACTCCCTCAGCACTGACTCTCCGACAGTGCAGTGCTCCCTCAGCACTGACCCTCCGACAGTGCGGCACTCCCTCAGCACTGACCCTCCGACAGTGCAGCACTCCCTCAGCACTGACCCTCCGACAGTGCGGCACTCCCTCAGCACTGACCCTCCGACAGTGCAGCACTCCCTCAGCACTGACCCTCCGACAGTGCGGCACTCCCTCAGCACTGACCCTCCGACAGTGCAGTGCTCCCTCAGGATTATCGAGCGAATGTTGACCTGCATTTCCTGTGTGAGTTTCAGGAACATTTGGACTTTGTTACTCTTTGAGCCAGTGGAAGGTACCATCTGGCCAACAGGCAGTGAGGTCGTACGAAGGGACAATGGAAGATCTCAGAGATGATCCTGAACAGTGAGCTGAGTGCCTCCCTCCTTCCCCCCTCAATCATCCTGGCCATCAACCTTGTGGACTGTTGCTGTGCAAAAATGGATCGCTGCATTTATCTGTCACAAAGGTGGACTATTGCACTATAATACAGCAATGTGCCAACTAACAGCAAAGACTTTCCTCATGGTCTGGTGTCTCTTCCACACCTGTCCCTGGGCCGTTATGTAACAGTCAGCTGCTGGAAGATGACGGGACAACAGTCTCGGACTGAGCAGTTTCCTGAGTTGACGGTCTCACAGACATGTGTAGCCTTAGTCCATATCTTAGGGAATGCCCCCTCCTCAGCGGTTTACAAGAGATTGCATGCAGCATGATACAAGCACAGTGCTCCCATCGAGACTTTTAAACAGGAATGTTCCTCAGTGTCCCCCCCTACTGGTACCCTTGGCAGAGGTGGCAGGCGTGCCCTGGGAACGCGTCCTTGCCCTTTGACCCTTGCCAGCCCTTGGCATCCCTCAGTACCCACTTCCCGCTAAATGAGGATGAAGACCGGTCACCCAAATTACCGCGACAAAACCTGTACATTTATGGTACATCCAACATAAATAACGTCCAGTTGAAGCCGACAGATATGGAGACAGAATAATGGAGATGCTCATAGTCCGCAGACAGAGACAGCTGGAGATATCAAAATCCTGTCCTTTGTGAGCATAGTCCCCATGCAGAGGAGAACTTTGTCAGCAAACAGAGATACAGGGATGAAAAAAAACAGACCAGTCACTCCCCTTCCAGCAGTCCTTCAACCAGGTAACTCAACGTTCCTGCAAATAAAGGAGAAGTGTGAATTAGTTTGGGGGTTAATTTCTCTTTCCTCTCCCCAACACCTTTTCTCCACTTTGAAATCTTTTCCCCGCTCTCTGATCTCAAAGGGCCTGACTCCTGGGGAGTCAAATGCAAAGGTTCCTTTGACCTTCTGCCTTTGTATCTCAAAATGGCGGATACACCCCCCCCCCCCACTTCACTCCCACTCGTCGCTGCAGGGTGAGTAGAGATTGGAGATGGGGTATCTACCTGAGGAAGGTAGCTTCGAGTTTAGTGTAAGGAATGGGCAGAGTAATCTAGGGACATGCAGAGGTGAAGGGCTTATGCACCTGGTCTCAGATGGCACCCAATGATAGACTGTGCTCGGGGAGCTGGCTATTGACATTGGCTTTGGGATATCATCAGGCCTTTCCTTTGAGTGCCATCGCTGACTCCCCTCTCTAAGCCTGAGCTCATCCTAAACTCAACTGCCTTTGGCTTAACTCACACCAAGTCCCGTGTCCCCCTCTGTTCACTCCTCGACACTGGCCCCATGGTCAGTGGCCCCTCTCTAAACCTCCTTTTTTCTCAAAATGCTTTTCATCAGGTGGTTGGGGTGTATAAGATTATAAGACACAGAATTTATAGCAAAAGTTTACAGTATGATGTAATGAAATTATATATTGAAAAAGACCTGGATTGTTTGTTAAGTCTCTAATCTTTTAGAATGACCATGTTGGTTTCAGTTCTTTCATATGTAAATTGCAAATGTTTTTTAAAAGTTATGTCATCAAAGTGAACTTTAACAATTGGTGTCACGTCGGCCCAGAAATGCATTATCTGGGCCGACATGACACCCATTGTTAAAGCTCACTTGACAACTTAAGTTTTAAAAATGTTTTGCCATTTACATGTGAAAGAACTGAAACCAACATGCCCATTCTAAAAGATTAGAGACTTAACAAACAATCCAGGTCTTTTTCAATATATAATTTCATTACATCATACTGTAAACTTTTGCTATAAATTCTGTGTCTTACAATCTTATACACCCCAACCAACTGATGAAGGAGCAGTGCTCCGAAAGCTAGTGCTTCCAAATAAACCTGTTGGACTATAATCTTTTAAATATTGTAACTGTACACATATCCACCACTTCCACATGCAATTCATTCCACACATGAACCACTCTCTGTGTAAAAAAGTTGTCCCTCATGTCCTTTTTAAATCTTTCTCCTCTCACCTTAAAAATATGCCCCCTAGTTTTGAAATCCTCCACCCTAGGGAAAATACTCTTATCATTGACCTTATCTATACACTTCCTAATTTTATAACCGTCAATAAGACCACCTCTCAATCTACCCTCCATTGAAAAAAATCCTAGCCTTTCCAGTCTATTATTATATCTCAAACCCTCCATTTCTGGCAATATCTTTTCGCTCTCCAGTTTAATAATATCCTTCCTATAACAGGGAGGCCAGAACTGTACTCCAGAAGAGTCCTCACCTACGTCCTGTAAAACCTCAACATGACATCCCCAACTCCTATACTCAAAGGTCTGAGCAATGAAGGCAAGTGTGCTAAACACTTTCTTAACCCCCCTGCCTACGTGAGATCCAAACTTCAAAGCATTATGTACCTGAACCCCTAGGTCTCTCAGATCTGGAATACTGCCCAGGGAGAAAGTGAAGGCTGCAGATGCTGGAGATCAGAGCTGAAAATGTGTTGCTGGAAAAGCGCAGCAGGTAGCATCCAGAAGCCATTCCTGAAGAAGGGCTCATGCCCGAAACGTCGATTCTCCTGTTCCTTGGATGCTGCCTGACCTGCTGCGCTTTTCCAGCAACACATTTTCAATACTGCCCAGGGCCCTACCATTTATTGTACAAGTCCTGCCCTTGCTTGTATTACCAAAATAGGCCATAGGTTTAAGGTGAGAGGGGAGAGATACAAAAGGGGCCAAAGAGACAATTGTTTTACACAGAGAGTGGTGAGTGTCTGGAATGGATTGCCAGAGGTACTACAATTTCATGATTAGATTAGATTCCCTACAGTGTGAAAACAGGCCCTTTGGCCCAACAAGTCCACACCGACCCTCCGAAGAGTTACCCACCCAGACCCAACTCCCTCTGACTAATGCACCTAACACTCTGGATAATTTAGCATGGCCAATCACCTGACCTGCACATCATTGGATTGTGGGAGGAAACCCACGCAGACACAGGGAGAATGTGCAAACTCCACACAGACAGTCACCCGAGGCTGGAATTGAACCGGGGTCCCAGGCGCTGTGAGGCAGCAGTGCTAACCACTGAGCCACCGTGCCGCCTCCGGCATTTCATCATTTAAGAAATATTTGAACAGGGTACATGGATGGGATAGGTATGGAGGGATATGGACCAAACGCAGGTAAATGGGACTAGATTAATTGTGAAAATGGGCCAGCATGGACAAGTTGGGCTGAAGGGCCTATTTCCATGTTGTAAACCTCTTTGACTTGAAAATGCAATATCTCACATTTATCGAGTTCCAGAAGTTTGACCTGGCAATAGTGAAGGAATAGCGATATATTCCCAAATCAGGACAGTAAAGACGTGGAAGGGAACCTGTAGGAGGTGGTCACCGTTGTAATATAGGAAGTGCAGCAGAAAGCAGGTTTGAAGGTGAATCAGATAGGAAATGAAGGGGGAAGGAATCATGGTGGTTTAATTTGGTGTTTCCAAATTCCGTCGAAATACTGTTACAATAGATACTATTATTGAGTAATCTTTGGTGGTATATAAACTACAGCAAGATCCCACAAACAGCAAGGTGACAGCGGACAAATCATCAGGTTTTATTGTACTGATCAAGGGATAAGCATTGGACCAAAAAACCAGGGAGTACTCCCCTTTGATCATTCTCAAATATCTCAAGGCAGGACCTTGATTTGATATCTCTTGGGAAAGACTGTGCCTCTGACTGAAGGCACAGTCGTTGCTAAATCTTGCTCTCGGCAACTTCCAGCTCTAACTTCCTGCTCGGCTGTTGCTATGACAACTGCGCCCACCCAGTCACGAGAAGGTCTGTGTGAGTGTGAAAGTTGAGAATATGTGCACGTGGCTTCCCGAAGTTTGTATGAGGTTTCTCAAAATCACAGAATGGAATGCGTTCTAATAGCTTGGCACCAATTCAAAGCCACAAGTGAGATCCTGGATTCTAAAATAAATGGATTTGAGACTGGTCCAGATTAGTGACATTCTGTATTTTAATACTCCACCACAAGCCTAAAGTTAGTTCCTTATGACTTTGGAAACCCCACACTGTGAATGCGTTGTGCATGTGTGTTCTGATGAAGGGTCACTGAACTCAAAACTTTCACTCTGTTCATCACTCTCTACCAGACCTGAAACGTTTCTCCAACACCTTCTGTCTGAGCCTCTGATTACACTACTGACTTCATGCATTGGCCAATGGAGTACACGAATTCCCAGAATCACAGAATTGTTGTGGTGCAGGAGGAGACCTTTCAGCCCATCATGTCTGCAGAATACTATCCGAGTGAACAATTCTCAGAACTGGGAAAGGCTCACTCGTCCCGAAACGTTAACTCTGATTTCTCTCCACAGCTGCTGCCAGACATGCTGAGCTTTTCCAGCAACTTCTGTTTTGCTTAATTTCATTCCCCTGCCTTAATCCCTGCAACTCTGTACCTGATTTCTCTTCGCATCATCATCCAAAACCTCCTTCAATGCCTCTATTGAAATTGCCTCTATATCTTTCCAAGAAGTTTACTCCAGACCTGAACTACCCTCTGAGAGAAACGGTATTTTCTCACATTGAGTTGCCATGCCCTAAGTAGGAATCATGTACCACGTCAATAAACTGTGCCCCAATATTCCACAAAGCATCACAAAATGTATAAAATTATAATTAGATCATCAAAGTGACAATTTTGCAATCAGAATGTGTTTTTCAGACCAGTGCAGACTTGATAGAGTCATAGAGATGTACAGCACAGAAACAGACCCTTCGGTCCAACTCATCCATGCCGACCAGATATCCTAAATTAATCTGGTCCCACCTGCCAGCACTTGGCCCATATCCCTCTAAACCCTTCCTATTCATATACCCAGCCTTTTAAATGCTGTAATTGTACCAACTCCACCACTTCCTCTGGCAACTCATTCCATACACACACCACCCTCTGCGTGAAAAAGTTGTCCCTTGTACCTCTTAAATCTTTCCCCTCTCCTTAAAACTATGCCCTCTAGTTCTGGATTCCCCCAACCTAGGGAAAAGACCTTGTCTATTTACCCTTTCTGTGCCCCTCATGATTTTATAAACCTCTGTAAGGTCACCCCTCAGCCTCCAATGCTCCAGGGAAAACAGTCCCAGCCAATTCAGCCTCTCCCTGTAGCTCAAACTCTCCAACCCTGGCAACATCCTTGTAAATTTTTGAGAAGATTTGTAACTCAGGTTGAGGTTTTGGATGTAGGTGAACTTTCCAGCTCAGCGAGCAAACCTACATACAAAATCCTTGTAAATCTTTTCAAGTTTCACAACATCTTTCCTATAGCAGGGAGTCCTATAGCATGCAAAATTCCAAAAGTGGCCTAACCAGTGCCCTGTGCAGCCACAACATGATGTTCCAACTCCTGCACTCAAAGCACTGACCAATAAAGGCAAACAGACTGAAAGCCTTCTTCACCATCCTGTCTACCAGTGTCTCCACATTCAAGGAACTATGAACCTGCATTCCAAGGTCTCTTTAGTCGGCTTTGATGGGCTGAAGGGCCTTTTTCTTTCTGTACTGTAGTCCTCTGTGACTCTCTGACCCATTTGCCTGTCTGGCAGCAGCAGGATTTGTGGTGAACAGAAAATAGCTCAGTGGTAACACTCTTTAACTTTTGCAAAGAAAGGATTATGAATCTACAACTGTGCAACTAAAACTATACCCCTTGAAAACCCTCAAATGCACACCGACTCATTTACATTTCAGACAGGTGGCTCGACAGAGATATTATGAATGGAAAAATCTGTAGATGGGGAATAAAATTCAGAAGATCAAAAGTCTAGACCACAAGAATGGGTTGAGTTGTCCCTCACAGCTCCTTGCAGTTTTGAGCGCACCGTTATCTGAAGTGTGGCCATTCTTCATTTTAACAATTGACCCAGTGGTGCTAGGGCTGCTTTTTTAAAAATCAAAATACGTCCTTTTAAATTGAGTTAGCTTTTAAACATTCTTGGTTTTCTCTCCTTTCCTCCAAAGGAGCAGAGCGAGTTTTTCTCTGTCTCACAAGTCGGTGGCTGCCCTGCACCTACACATTTGTCACAAATTGCAGCTCATTCCAACCGATGACAGTTGCTAAGCAGTTTTTCCCATCACTTGGAGCTACTCTGTCTCAAATATCCCCCTCACTGCTTTGAGATTGTCTTGCACAGCTACAAATGGCTTTTTCTTTCCCCAGGCTGTGAAACTCTCACACAGTGGCTCAGTGGTTAGCACTGCTGCCTCACAGCACCAGGGTCCCAGGCTTGATTTCAACCTCGGCTGACTGTCTGTGTGGAGTTTGCACATTCTTCCCGTGTCTGCGTGGGTTTCCTCTGGGTGTCATGGTTTCCTCCCACAGTCCAAAGATATGCGGGTCAGGTGAATTGGCCATGCTAAATTGCCCATAGTCTTAGGTGCATTAGACAGAGGGAAATGGGTCTGGGTGAATTACTCTTCAGAGGGTTGGTTGGGCCGAAGGGCCTGTTTCTATACTGTAGGGAATCTAATCTAATTTATATAGCAGTCAGACTTCCATTTCTTAAGAAAAATGGATGGCCCCTTATGGCATTTGCTTCTTTTGCAAATTAAATTAAATCTGCATCCTTTTGTTCTCAATCCTTTTACAAGTGGGAATAGTTTCCCCTCATTTACTCTGTCCAGGCCCTCATGATTCTGAAAACTATCAGCTCTTCCCTTAGTCTTTCCTCTCTGGGGAGGCACGGTAGCTCAGTGGTTAGCACTGCTGCCTCACAGCGCTAGGGACCCGGACTCAATTCCAGCCTTGGGTGACCGTCTGTGTGGGGTTTGCACATTCACCATGTCTATGTCCAAAGATGTGCAGGTTAGATGGACTGGCCATGCTAAATTGGTACAATTACAACATTTAAAAGGCATCTGGATGGGTACATGAATAGGAAGGGTTTGGATGTGGGCCAGATGCTGGCAGGTGGGACTAAATTGAGTTGGGATAGCTGGTTGGCATGGACGGATTGGACCGAAGGGTCTGTTTCTGTGCTGTACATCTCTATGACTTTGACTCTAAATGTCCCATTGTGTGGCTAGGTGGGTTAGCCATGGGAAATGTGGGGTTACAGTGATTGGGGGGGAGGGGGGAGGCTTGGTCTGGGTGAAATGCTCTTCTAGAGGGTCGATGCAGTCTCGATGGGTCAAATGTCTTCTTTGAGGAGAAAGTGAGGTCTGCAGATGCTGGAGATCAGAGCTGGAAATGTGTTGCTGGAAGAAGGGCTTATGCCCGAAACGTCGATTCTCCTGTTCCCTGGATGCTGCCTGACCTGCTGCGCTTCTCCAGCAACACATTTCCAGCAAATGTCTTCTTTCCCTACTGTAGGGCTTCTATGATTCTTTGTGTGTGATATGCAGCCTCCTATCATTGGGAGCAATAATTTATTCCCAAACTCAATCAGGGAGGAAGGACAGAAAACTGACCTATGGGAGCTGCTGCTTATTATCACGATCTTGGTTTGGAGACGCCAGTGTTGGACTGGGCTGTACAAAGTTAAAAATCACACAACAGCAGGTTATAGTCCAACAGGTTTATATGAAAGCATTAACTTTCAAAGCGCTGCTCCTTCATCAGGTGGATGTGGAGAATAAGACTGTAAGACACAGAATTTATAGCAAAAGTTTACAGTGTGATGTAACTGAAATGATATATTGAAAAAGACCTGGATTGTTTGTTAAGTCTCTCATCTTTTAGAATGACCATGCTGGTTTCAGTTCTTTCACATGTAAATTGCAAAACTTTTTTTAAAAGTTACATTCTCAAGCGAACTTTAACAATGGGTGTCAAGTTGGCCCAGATATTGTTAAAGTTTACTTGAGAATGTAACATTTTTTTAAAAAGTTTTGCAATTTACATATGAAAGAACTGAAACCAACATGGTCATTCTAAAAGATGAGAGACTTAACAAACAATCCAGGTCTTTTTCAATATATCATTTCAGTTACATCACACTGTAAACGTTTGCTATAAATTCTGTGTCTTACAGTCTTATTCTCCACATCCACCTGATGAAGGAGCAGCGCTTTGAAAGTTAGTGCTTCCATATAAACCTGTTGGACTATAACCTGCTGTTGTGTGATTTTTAACTTTGTACAGCCCAGTCCAACACTGGCGTCTCCAAACCAAGATCGTGATAACCACCTCTAGAAGGGTAATGAAAAAGCAATGATAGCATAGTTGGCTGGTGTGGACTGAAAGGAATTTAGCAGAAAAGATGATTGAAAAATGACAGCTATTTCAGAAATAGTTAATGACAGACTTGTGCAATTAATTGTAGGGCCCTACTTAGTGTTATGGAACAGAGACACTTAGCGGTTTAAGTACATAATGCTTTGAAATTTGTGTCGCAGGTAGACCGAGAGGTGAAGAAGACCTTTAGCATGTTTGACTTCATTCCTCAGACCTCCGAAAGCTAGCGCTTCCAATTAAACCTGTTGGACTATAACCTGGTGTTGTGTGATTTTTAACTTTGTACACCCCAGTCCAACACTGGCATCTCCAGATCATTCTAAAAGATGAGAGGTTGAACAAACAATCCAGGTCTTTTTCAATATATCATTTCAGTTACATCACACTGTAAACGTTCACTGTAAATTCTGTATCTTACAACCTTATTCTCCGCAACAACCTGATGAAGCAGCGCTCCAAAAGGTAGTGCTTCCAAATAAACCTGTTGGACTATAACCTGCTGTTGTGTGATTTTTAACTTTGTATCACTATCCTATTTCATGTTTAGCAACAGTTGGAGGCAACCAATCATACCTAATGCCACCCGTTCTAACTTCCTGCTACAAAGGATCTCAGAGCAGTCTCGTACAGCCTCCCTGTGATGGCCACTACAGACTCTTGCTTGAACAGTGGGTAACATTCTCAGCTCTCACTCAGTAGTCCAGAGGCTGGATCTCAGATTCCCGGCTGACGCGTCCAGGAGCACCTTTCCTCAGGCCCTGGCTGTCTTCTCAGGTGGATGTTAAAGATCACACAGCGCTATTTCAGAGCAGGGCGACTCTCTGCGGTGTCCCAGTCAACATTCTGTCAAACACACCAGGCGCTCATTCCCACGTTGGTACTTGTGGGCGTTGGCCAAGCTCAAATTGGGGCAGCACACTGCATCTCAGAAAGCGTTTCCAGAAGGACTTGGGCAAGATAATGAAAGGCGCTATGTAGAGGCAATCCCTGCCCGGAGCCTCCTGGGATTGTAAGTGGACCACCATTTCCTCATACTCGGCAGCTTCTCTGGGCCGCCAGGGGAAACCAATATCCCCCACCCACCATTCCCCAACCCAGAACACCATGAACACCACCCTCCCAACTACGAGGGGCAGGAGGAGGCCATTCAGCCCCTCCAGCCTGCTCCGCCATTCAACATGATCGCAAATGGCCTCACCTCGGGAGGTCAAGACTTACCCTGGTCACTCAATCCTCAGCCATTCCTTGTAGGCCACGAGGTCCCGCCCAGAGCAGCTGGAGTCCTGGGAGGTATCCCCCGAGGAGTAAGAAGAGAGGGGGGAGTCAGAGGGAGGCGAGTCAGAGGGGGATGAGTCGGAGGGGGACCCGCTGACCGTCACTGAGATGGTAGACCGCGGGGAGTCTCGAGTGCCTGGTTCCCTCAGCAGCAGCTCCAGCGCCCGGATGTAGTTGCTGGCTGACCTCAGGGTGTCCACCTTGCTCATCCTCTTGCCTGCCCGGCTCTGGGGCACGTGCCGCTGCAGGTTGGCGAAGCCCAGGTTGACCAGCCGCACCCGGTCCCTCTCGCGCGCGTTGCGTCGGTCACCAGCGTCAGCAGCACGCCGAGGTCCCCGCGAGAGAACGGCCGGGCTCGCCCTCCCCTTCCGTCCTGCCAAGGCACGCGCCCCTGGCTCCAGCTCTGTGCTGATTGGCATTCCGGGGAGCAGCCGCTCCGGCGGGTGCTGCCTGAACAAAGCAGAACCCTTCCTGGAGTGAGAGGCAGTGGAGAGGCAGGGAGCTGTTTTTCAACCTGGATCCACGCCCTCCCATTGAGCCAGTCCTAGCCTGCCCATCCCATTCAGCTTTCACTCTCTCACTCTGTCTGAACCCTTCACCAGAAATATCCTGCCTGCAGTCACGTACTTGGTTTTAACTCTCACGGTGCCAATGCTCTCTATTCAGATGTTCCCCCGCTATCCGAGAGCGTTCCTATGAAACGTTTCATAAGCCGAAATGGCGTAGAGCGAAGAAGTGTTAATTTACATGGAGAAAAATTTCACCTTATCTCATAAAAGTGAAAATCCTCTTCAGATTTCTTTCAGTTAGTGAAAACAGGTACTAACGTCAGTCTAACATGAAAACAAACTGGCGTAAGGCGAACTTTCGAAAAGCAGGGGATGCCTGTATCTTTATCTCTAACAGCTCATTATGGTTGTAGATACAGGTGGAAAATTCCCCGCGATCTCTAACAAGGGAAAATCTAATCACTTACCTCCAGACATCACCATCACTAAATTCCCCTCCTTTAACATCACAGGGAGAGGATTACCATTGATCAGAATCGCAATAAACCAGCCAAATATATACAGTGGTTACAAAAACAGGTCAGAGGCTGGGAATCCTGTGGCGAGTAACTCCCCTCCTGACTTCTCAAAGCCTGTCCACCATTTACAGGGCACAAGTCAGGAATGTGATGGAATACTGCCCACTTGCCTGGATGAGTGCAGCTCCAAAAAGCTTGACACCATCCAGTACAAAGCAGCTGCCTGATTAGCACCACATCCACAAGCATCCACTCCCTCCATCACCCACAGCAGCAGCGTGTACTATCTATGAGATGCACTGCAGAAATTCACCAATATTCACTTTTTTTAACTATTCATTTGTGGGATGTGGGTGTCTCTGGCTGGGCCCAGCATTTATTGCCCGTCCCTAGTTGCCCCTTGAGAAGGTGGGGGTGAGCTGCCTTCTTGAACCGCTGCAGTCCATGTGCTGTAGGTAGACCCACAATGCCCTTAGGGAGGGAATTAATCAGACACAACAAGACATCTGCCTTAATTTAAATGACTTTAAACCTAGTTCTCAGAACTGTGTATAATTAATTAGCCAAACCAAACAGAAGATTGCTATTGAGGGAGCTGAAAAGGATACGCTAATTTAGCAGAGAGCTCCTCCTGAGATTGCATTAACCTGAAAAGAAATGATTCACATTTTTTATCTTTAAATTGTCCCATTCCAGGTTGAAATCAAGTAAGCAGGATGTGAATTTACTGACCTTAAAATTCAAAGTGGTTCATTTGAATGATTGAGTGATGGAAAATTGTTGAATTCTGACAGGCTGCGTAGTACGTGCTTGCTTATTCAAGGCTTTTGAATCATGTCTAATCTATTGCCTACATCCATTCATCTATCCATTCATGGGATCTGGAGGTCTTTGGTTGGGGCAGTATTTAATGCCCATCCCTAATCAGGAAAGATGGAGTGAGTCACCTTCTTGAACGGTTCCAGACCTTGATCAATGTCCCTCTAAGCTGTGTAGTCACACAACCGCTTGAAGTGGCCCATGAGCATTGATCAGCGTCCACTTCCAGACACCACTACCACACATCCCCGGTTTTCATTCTTAAAGGCTGTTGCTTTTAGCTTCCTGGGTCCTAAGCTTTGTAATTTCCTCCCTAAATCTCTCCGTCCTCTCTTAAAGCACTCATTGACCAAGCTTTAGCTCTCCAGTCCCACATCACCATAGGGTGGTGGGATTATCAGATTTTGCTTAATGACGCTCACAAGTACCAACAGATTCAAGAACAGCTTCTTCCCCGCTGTTATCAGATGTTGAGTGGACCTGAGAGAAAGTGAGGACTGCAGATGCTGGAGGGTCAGAGTCGAAAGGTGTGGTGCTGGAAAAGCACAGCGGGTCAGGTAGCACCCAAGGAGCAGGAGAATCAACTTCTCGGACAACTCTCCTTCTCCTCGGATGCTGCCTGACCTGCTGTGCTTTCCCAGGGCCACACTTTTCAGTGCTGAATGGATCTTTCTAATTTTCAATCTAATGTTGACCTCACTTCTTGTGTACCTTCTCTGCAGCTGTAACATTCTATTCCTCGCTCTGTTCTATTACCCCGATGCACTTTGTATGGTATGATCTGTCTGCACTGCAGGCAAAACAAAACTTTTCACTGTTCCTAGGTACATGGGACAATAATAAATCAAACCGAATTCTGTGATGCACATTGGTAGCTTCCCAGAGGTGCTATGGAAATGCTGTTTCATTGCTGTCTGCACTGCCACATAGAACGTAGAACAACACAGCGCAAAACAGGCCCTTTGGCCCTCAATGTTGCGCCGACCTGTGAACTAATCTAGGCTCATCTCCCTACACTGTCTCATCATTATCCGTGTGCTTATCTAAGGATTGTTTAAATGCCCCTATTGTGGCTGAGTTAACTACATGAGCAGGTAGGGCATTCCACACCCTTACCACTCTCTGCGTAAAGAACTTGCCTCTGACATCTGTCTTAAATCTATCACCCCTCAATTTGTAGTTATGCCCCCTCTTACACATCATCATCCTAGGAAAAAGACTTTCACTGTCTACCCTATCTAATCCTCTGATCATCTTGTATGTCCCTATCTTAGCCCCTTCTTTCCAATGAGAACAGACCCAAGTCTCTCAGCCTTTCCTCATAAGACTTTCCCTCCAGACCAGGCAACATCCTGGTAAATCTCCTCTGCACCTTTTCCAATGCTTCCACATCCTTCCTGTAATGGGGTGACCAGAAGTTGCACAATATTCCAAGTGAGGCCGTCCTAGCGTTTTGTATGACATTACAGCTCCTCAACTCAATCCCTCTACCAATAAAACCTAACACACCGTATGCCTTCTTAACAGCACTATCCACCTGGGTGGCAACTTTCAGGGATTTATGTACATGGACTCCAAGTGGGTGGCACGGTGGCAGTGGGCAGCACGGTGGCACAATGGTTAGCACTGCTGCCTCACAGTGCCAGAGACCCGGGTTCAATTCCCACCTCAGGCGACTGACTGTGTGGAGTTTACACATTCTCTCCGTGGGTTTCCTCCGGTTGCTCTGGTTTCCTCCCACAGTCCAAAAAAAATGTGCAGGTTAGGGTGAATTGGCCATGCTAAATTGCCCGTAGTGTTAGGTGAAGGGATAAATGTAGGGGAATGGGTCTGGGTGGTTTGCGCTTCGGAGGGTCGGTGTGGGCTGAAGGGCCTGTTTCCACACTTTAAGTAATCTAATCTAATCTAATCCCTCTGCACATCCACACTACCAAGAATCTTTCCATTGACCCAGGTGAAAGATGGCTCAGGCCGACACATGGAGGAACATCTCAGAACTGGTCTACAACGGATCTTCACCATCTGGCTCAGGAATGGAATAACTGCTCGGGAGGGGCCCGAGGAAGGTCCTTCTGATGAAGTTGGGAAGGGCATTGATTTTCTAGGGAGAATACAGAGGAGATTTACGAGAATGTTAGCCAGAGGTTGAAAATTGCAGGCATGAGGAAAGGTTGGATTAGCTGGGGGCTGAGGGGTGAAGTAATTAATGTGTACAACATAATTTGGGGCATGGACTGAAGACCTGACTCCCGTAGCGTTGGCACAGGGTGGGGGTGGGGGGTTGCACAGATTGTTGGAAGATTAAAGGAGTCACGAGGAAACACTCGAGTGAATTTGGATGGGGTCTGCATGGTTTTCATTTCTGAGGGAGAAGGAGGGAATGGTTAGAATGCAGACCTTGCTCCCACAGAGAATAATTGAGGAGAGACACATATGAGCGGAAACTAGAAAAGGATAGGGGGAGAAAGGGAGACGTTAGGGAGAAAGGATTGGAATGTCAAAAGGGTTAAATGTAGAGGGAAGGTGACTGCGCTTGTGTGGATCAGACAGGACAAATAGCTTCTCTCTGCATTCTCAGTGTTTCTGTCACCAACTGCACTGGGGTCACATTGGATCGAGTTATTGTGTGTGTAATAATCCATTAATGTGATGGGTAGAAGCTAGGCTATTGAATATTTGTAAGGCCCAAGTGAATCAAGGGGATTCACTTGGGCCTTACAAGGGAATCAAGGGGACAGGCAGAAAAGTGGGAGCTGAGGCAAAATCAAGTCAGCAATGAGCAGGCTCAAGGGCCTGAAGGCCTATTCTGCTCCTAGTTCATACATACCGTGCCTTCTATCCCCTACACACACACAAACACACTCTCTCACACACATACATGCACACACTGAAACACACACATGGAAACACACATACGCACACACTCCCACACACACACACACACTCTCTGACACACACATGCACATGGGCACACACACAGAAACACACAAACACACACATGGAAACATACACATGGAAACACAGACACACAAACAGGCACACACACACACAGACACACACAAAGAAACATAGACACACACAGATACAGAAACACAAATAGGCAAGCATACACAGACACACATATGCAAACACAGACAAACATAGATACAGACATGCACACATAGATATGTATACATGTGTATGCAAATACATAAATATGTGCAAACACAGACACACAGATGCACACACAGACATACACACACAGACACACACATGCACATGCACATACATACTCGTGCAGACACACACACAGACATACACACACAAGAAACGCATACATGCACACCATCAGCAGCACATATTCGCACAAGAAACAGATACACGTACACACAGAATGCATCCACACACATGAGAAACACACTCGAACACTCCATGCATACATATACTTAAACATACAAACACAGAGTTGGCTAGCAAACTTGCCAGAGCAAAGTCCTTCTGACAGACTTTGATAATGATTGCTGCAGCTCCTAGCTGCGGGTCACTTTGGCTCTCAATCCCACTGTGAGGATTTCCTTGGCTCGTGTGTGGAAAAGCAAGCAGCTCGACGATGGGAAAACTTTGTGTCCTCAGTTTCACTGGGATCTGCCAGGTTCCTCCTTCCACGGGAACGTACCCCTTTAAGGTAACTTAGAAACGCTCCAGAATTTTAGTACTTTAGCATTTCACTGCAGAGATTTCTCTTTCAAGTCTTTACAAACTGAAAACTTCATCACATGGTTGTCACAGTATTTCATACAGAATACATTCCCAGAATCTCCCAGCACAGATGGAGGCTGTTTAATTCATTGTCTTGGTACTGACTTCTCAAAGGAACTCCCCACCAGAACGTTGCATGGAGCCCTGAACTTTACTGGTCATTTTAAAAACCTAATCCTCTTTGAAAGTTGCTATTGAATCTCTTCTCCTGTCCTTTCAAGCAGTGCATTCCTGGACAGCCGGAAATTTCCCTCATCTCGTTCTTGTCAAAATTGCATGTGCAGCAGCACCTTCTGCACAGCAGGATCCCATTAATAGCAATGAAATGCAGCAACCAATTAGTATGGCATTGATTGACGGAGGTACTTTAGACTGAACACTGGGGAGAATTCCCTAATCTATCTACAGAACCACCAGTTTTAATTGCTACTTATTCCAAATTAATTCATGGACATCAATGGCAAGGCCAAACATTAATTGGGTCCATCTTTTGCTTTTTGAAAGATGGTGGCTAGCCACAGTCTTGAACCAATACAGTCTGCGTGGCAAAGATGCTCATATGGAGGAAGCCCCAGAATTTTGACCCAGTGACATTGAAGGGACAATGATATAGTTCCAGATCAGGGTGGTCTGTAACTAGCTAAAGAGATTTCAAATCAAGGACAGCCACTGCCTTAAATGGTAGAGGTTACAGACATGTCAAGTGGTGTCAAAGGAGGCTTGATATGTTACTGTAAACACCTTGCAGATGGTACAAAATGGGATGCATGTGGTGCCAATCAAGTGTGCCACGTTGTTCTGGAGAAGCTTCTTGAACGTTGTTGGAGCTGCACCCATCCAGCCAAGTGGAAAGGGTTAATGGACTCAGGAGGTGTGTCACACACTGCAAAATTCCATACCTCTGGAAGCCACGGAATTTTTCCAAAGGCTCCAGTTTTGTTATGGTTAACGATGAGAGGATGTTAGTGGTCAGCTATTCCGTGATGGTAATGTAACTGAAAGGCAAGGGAGGCTGGTTAGATTCCCACTAGTTTAATTCATTTTGCACATTGTGCTCCATCACTGTACACTTCTATCTCATTTTGCGCATGCATTTAACCAGATTCCCTTTAAATTCTATTTAGTGTCATAGATCCATGGAGTCAAAGAGTCAAAGAGTCATAGAGTCATAGAGTCATAGAGCAATAGAGTCACAGAGCTATAGAGGCATAGAATCATAGAGCCATAGAGTCATAGAGCCACAGAGTCATAGAGTCATAGAGCCAAAGAGCGATAGAGCCATAGAGTCATAGAGCCAAAGAGCCATAGAGCCATAGAGCCATAGAGTCATAGAGCCACAGAGTCATAGAGCCATAGAGCCAGAGAGTCATATAGTCATAGTGCCAGAGAATCTTAGAATCATAGAGTCATAGAGCATGGAAACAGACCCGTCAGTCCAACTCATCCATGCCAACCAGATATCCTAAATTAACATTTGGCCCCTATCCCTCTAAACCCTTCCTATTGATAAACCCATCCAGGTGCTTTTAAATGCTGTAATTGTACCAGCCTCCACCACTTCCTCTGGCAGCTCATTCCTTACACGCACCATGCTCTACATGAAAATGTTATCCCTTAGGTCCCTTTTAAATCTTTCACCTTTCACCCTAAACCTATCCAACTCTGGGGAAAGGACCTTGGCTATTTATCCTAACCATGCCCCTCATGATTTTATACACCTCTATAAGGTCACCCCTCAGCCTTCGAAGCTCCAGGGAAAACAGCCCTAGCCTATTCAGCCTTTCCCTATAACTCAAACCCTCCAACCCTGGCAACATCCTTGTAAATCTTTTCTGAATCCTTTCAAGTTACAGAACGTCCTTCCTATAACAGGGACAATGGAATTGAACGTAATATTCCAAAAGTGGCCTAACCAAAATGCTGTACAGCTCAACATGACCTCCCAACTCCTATACTCAATGCTCTGACCAATAAAGGACCATTTAGTCATTGACAGCACAGAACAAGACCATTCGGCCCTTTCTCTCCAAACTATTTGCACTAACTACTTTTATCTGATGGTGAATTCCACTTTTTAAAGGTAAAGGGTTCCAATGATGGCTTTGTTGTTATATTGGTAATTGCATGAATTATCCAATCTTTATAAATAAATATTAAAGACGAGAAGCCTTTGCAGCAGATTTTTCAATAAGCAATGTTTACCTTTCAACCAAATCACAAAGTTCTAGATTAGGCGGCACAGTGGTTAGCACTACTGCCTCACAGCACCAGGAACCCAGGTTCAATTCCCCCCTCAGGCAACTGTCTGTGTGAAGTTTGCACATTCTCCCCGTGTCTGCGTGGGTTTCTTCCGAGTGCTCCAGTTTCCTCCCACAGTCCAAAGATGTGCAGGTCAGGTGAATTGGTCATGCTAAATTGCCCATAGTGTTAGATGCATTAGTCAGGGGTAAATATAAAGTAGGGGAATGGGTCTGGGTGGGTTACTGTTCAGAGGGTCAGTGTGGACTTGTTGGGCCGAAGGGCCTGTTTGCATACTGTAGGGAATCTAATCTAATTAATTGGTCATTGTCACATTGATGCTTGTTGGAGCTTGGTGTGCACACATTTGTTCCATTCCTACATTTATAATCGTTTTTACAATTGCAAAAGTACTTCATTGATTGTAAAAGTTGGAATTGTAAAAGGTGCTTTAAAAACACAAGTCTTTCTTTTTCTTCATTTTACTAGCATCTGTCTCAAGTTATGATCCCTAAGTTTGATGGATTCATTGAAGATTCACTAAATTAATTCCACAGATGAGGGGTATGTCTAATCAGAAGTTTAGGCCTATGTTTTCCAGAGTTCAGAAGGCCCATAGAAACCCTACAGTGGGGAAGAAGGCCATTCGGCTCATCGGGTCCACACCAACCCTTCGAAGAGCATCCCACCCAGACCCAACCCTACCCTATAACCCTGCACTTCTCATGGCAAATCCACCTAACCTGTACATCTTTGGACTGTGAGAGGAAACTGGAGCACCCAGAGGAAACCCACACAGACACGGGGAGAATGTACAAACACCACACAGACAGTCACCCGAGGCTGGAATCAAGCCTGGGTCCCTGGCGCTGTGAGGCAACAGTGCTAACCACGGAGCCACCAGGCTGCCCATGGAGAGCTAATCGAAGTCCTGAAGATGCTAAAGGGCATAGACAAAATAGAGGTTAAGAGAGGTCACGTGGGCTAGTCCAGGACGAAAGGTCACAGTATTAGGATAAGGGGCGGCAGATTTTAAACAGAGATGAGGAGAAATTACTTCTCTCAAAGGGTCATGAATCTGTGGAATTCACTCCCCCCAGAGTGAGGTTGATGTTGGGACATTGAGTAAATTTAAGGATGGAGACAAACAGATTTTAAATTAGTGAAGGTTAAAGGGTTATGGAGAGCGATGCAGGAAAGCGGTGTTGAGGCCGAGATGAGATCAGCCATGATTGTCTTAAATGGGGTAGCAGGCTCGTGGGGCTGAATGGCCTACTCCTGCTCCTAGTTCTGATGTTCTAGCTTGGCTGAGCTTGCTCCTTTCAATCTGATGCCTATGTAAGTGACAGAATGTGAGAGGTTGGGCCATCTGTGTCTCAGTTCCTCTGAGACATTAGCACAAGTTAGACATCAGGTGATCAATTCTGGAAGGAAGCATTCCTGAAGATCCCATCCAATTGGCTCTACCAGCCAAAGTCTCTTTCTCTTTCACATCTCCAATTCTTCTACTAACCAAGAAGCAAAAGAAATCAAAGACGATTGTTCAAAAACTACACGGCTATGATTTTTCTCTTGGCTTTTCTCACAGCGGGATCTAGGAAGTAATCAGCCGCTCACCTCCACCTCTTCAAAGGGCAACTAGGGACAGGCAATAAATGCTGACCCACGCATCCCACAGGTGAATTAATTCTTGGCAATCCTAGGGTTAAGGGTTAAGGATTTTTTTTTCATTTGTGGGTTCACTATGGACAGTTCTGTTCCCTTTCACTGAAGAAAGGTATGCTCGCTTTGGAAGCAGTCCAGAGAAAGTTCACCAGGCTGACCCTCATAAGTTCATAAGATCTAGCAGCAGAATTAGGCCATTCAACCCATCAATTTTGCTCCGACATTCAATCATGGCTGATATGCTCCTTACCCCCATTTTCATGCCCTCTCTCCATAACTCTTCAACACATTACCAATTAAAAATCTGTCCAGCTCCTCCTCAAACTTCTTCACTGTCTCAGTATCCACAGCACTATGGGGTAGTGAATTCCACAGATTAACAACCCTTTGGGAGAAGTCGTTTCTCATCACCTCTGTTTTAAATTTGCTCCCCCTTATCCTAAGACGATGACCCCTCGTCCCAGAATGCCCGACAAGGGGAAGCAGCTGCTCAGTTTATCCACACCTTTTATCATTATGGACGCCTCAATTTCATCTCCCCTCATTCTTCTAAATTCCAGAGAGTGTCGGCCTAAACTTTTCACTCTCTCTTCAATCCTGGGTCAAAAGGGATTATTGTATACGGAGAAGCTGACTAGGTTAGTCCAGTATTAATTGGAGTGGTTAAAAAAAACAAGGTGGATTTATTGAAACATCTGAGATTCTTAAGCGTTTCAACAGGGTAGATGCGGAGAGGTTGTTTCCCTTTGTGTGGGAGAGACTAGGACCAGAGGCATCATCGAGTCATAGAGTCATACAACCATAGAGTCATAGAGTGATAGAGTCTTAGAGTCTTAGAGTCATAGAGTCATAGAGTCATAGATCCATAGAGTCATAGAGCCATAGAACCACAGAGTCTTAGAGTCATAGAGTCATAGAGTCATAGATCCATTGAGCCAAAGAGTCATAGAGTCACAGAGGCATAGAGCCATAGAGTCACAGAGACATAGAGTCATAGAATCACAGAGACATAGAGTCATAGAATCACAGAGACATAGAGTCATGGAGTCATAGAGCCACAGAGCCATAGAATCATAGAGTCATAGAGTCATAAAGTCATAGACCCATAGAGCCATAGAGCTATATAGCCATTGAACCATAGAGCCATAGAGTCATAGAGTCATAGAGTCATAGAGCAATAGAGCCATAGAGCTATAGAGCCATAGAGCTATAGAATCATAGAGTCATAGAGTCATAGAGCATAGAGCCATAGAATCATAGTATCATAGAGTTATAGTCATAGAACCATAGAGTCGTAAAGTCATAGAGACATGGAGTCATAGAGTCATAGAGCCATAAAGCCAGAGAGTCATAGAGTCACATAGCCATAGAGCCACAGAACCATCAAGTCATAGAGTCATAGAGTCATAGAGTCATAGAGTCATAAACTCATAGAGTCATAGAGTCATAGAGTCACAGAGCCATTGACTCATAGAGTCGTAGAGTCATAGAGTCATGGAGTCATAGAGTCGTAGAGTCATAGATTCACAGAGTCATAGTGTCATAGAGTCATAGAGTCGTAGAGTCATACAGTCATAGAGTCACAGAGTCATAGAGTCATAGAACCATAGAGTCATAGACCAACAGAGACATAGAGTCATAGAGTCATAGAGTCATAGAGTCATAGAGTCATAGAGTCACAGAGTCATAGAGTCATAGAGTCATAGAACCATAGATTCATAGATCAACAGAGACAGAGTCATAGAATCATAGAGTCATAGAGTCATCGAGTCGTAGAGTCACAGAGTAACAGAGTCATAGAGTCATAGAATCATAGAGTCATAGAGTCGTAGAGTCATAGAGTCATAGAATCATAGAGTCATAGAGTCACAGAGTCATAGAGTCATAGAGTCATAGAACCATAGATTCATAGATCAACAGAGACAGAGTCATAGAATCATAGAGTCATAGAGTCATAGAGACGTAGAGTCACAGAGTAACAGAGTCATAGAGTCATAGAATCATAGAGTCATAGAGTCGTAGAGTCATAGAGTCATAGAATCATAGAGTCATAGAGTCACAGAGTCATAGAGTCATAGAGTCATAGAACCATAGATTCATAGATCAACAGAGACAGAGTCATAGAATCATAGAGTCATAGAGTCATCGAGTCGTAGAGTCACAGAGTCACAGAGTCACAGAGTCATAGAATCATAGAGCCATAGAGTCGTAGAGTCATAGAGTTGTAGAGTCACAGAGTCACAGAGCCATAGACTCATAGAATCATAGAGTCATAGAGTCACAGAGTCACAGAGTCACAGAGTCACAGAGTCACAGAGTCACAGAGTCATAGAACCATAGAGTCATAGAGCAACAGAGACATAGAGTCATAGAATCATAGAATCATAGAGTCAAAGAGTAACAGGGTCACAGAGTCATAGAGTCATAGAATCACAGAGCCATAGAGTCACAGAGCCATAGACTCATAGAATCATAGAGTCGTAGAGTCACAGAGTCAAAGAGTCATAGAACCATAGAGTCATAGAGCAACAGAGTCATAGAGTCATAGAATCACAGAGCCATAGAGTCGTAGAGTCATAGAGTCACAGAGCCGTAGACTCATAGAATCATAGAGTCATAGAGTCAAAGAGTCATAAAGTCATAGACTCATAGACTCATAGATTCATAGGGTCATAGAGTCATAGAACCATAGAGTCATAGAGACATAGAGTCATAGAATCACAGAGACATAGAGTCATAGAATCACAGAGACATAGAGTCATAGAGCCGCAGAGCCATAGAATCATAGAGTCATAGAGTCATAGAGTCATAAAGTCATAGACCCATAGAGCCATAGAGCTATATATCCATAGAGCCATAGGGCCATAGAGCTATATAGCCATTGAACCATAGAGCCATAGAGTCATAGAGTCATAGAGTCATAGGGTCATAGAGCATAGAGCCACAGAGCCATAGAATCATAGTATCATAGAGTTATAGTCATAGAATCATAGAGTCGTAAAGTCATAGAGACATGGAGTCATAGAGTCATAGAGCCATAAAGCCAGAGAGTCATAGAGGCATATAGCCATAGAGCCACAGAACCATCAAGTCATAGAGTCATAGAGCATAGAGTCAAAGAGTCATAAAGTCATAGACTCATAGACTCATAGAGTCACAGAGCCATAGACTCATAGAGTTGTAGAGTCATAGAGTCGTAGAGTCATAGAGTCATAGAGTCGTAGAGTCATAGATTCACAGAGGCATAGTGTCATAGAGTCATAGAGTCGTAGAGTCATACAGTCATAGAGTCACAGAGTCATAGAGTCATAGAACCATAGAGTCATAGACCAACAGAGACATAGAGTCATAGAATCATAGAGTCATAGAGTCATAGAGTCATAGAGTCACAGAGTCATAGAGTCATAGAGTCATAGAATCATTGAGCCATAGAGTCGTAGAGTCATAGAGTCATAGAATCATAGAGTCATAGAGTCACAGAGTCACAGAGTCATAGAGTCATAGAATCATAGAGCCATAGAGTCGTAGAGTCATAGAGTCATAGAATCATAGAGTCATAGAGTCACAGAGTCATAGAGTCATAGAGTCATAGAACCATAGAGTCATCGACCAACAGAGACAGAGTCATACAATCATAGAGTCATAGAGTCGTAGATTCACAGAGTCAAAGAGTCATAGAGTCATAGAATCATAGAGCCATAGAGTCGTAGAGTCATAGAGTCGTAGAATCACAGAGTCACAGAGTCATAGAGTCATAGAACCGTAGAGTCGTAGAATCACAGAGTCACAGAGTCATAGAATCATAGAGCCATAAAGTCGTAGAGTCGTAGAGTCATAGAGTCATAGAATCATAGAGTCATAGAGTCACAGAGTCACAGAGTCACAGAGTCATAGAATCATAGACCCATAAAGTCGTAGAGTCGTAGAGTCATAGAATCATAGAGTCATAGAGTCACAGAGTCACAGAGTCACAGAGTCATAGAATCATAGAGCCATAAAGTCGTAGAGTCGTAGAGTCATAGAGTCATAGAATCATAGAGCCATAGAGTCATAGAGTCATATAACCATAGAGTCATAGAGACATAGAGTCATAGAATCACAGAGACATAGAGTCATAGAGTCACAGAGACATAGAGTCATAGAATCACAGAGACATAGAGTCATAGAGTCACAGCGCCACAGAGCCATAGAATCATAGAGTCGTAGAGTCATAGAGTCATAGAGTCGTAGAATCATAGATTCATAGAGTCATAGAGTCATAGAACCATAGAGTCATAGAGACATAGAGTCATAGAATCACAGAGACATAGAGTCATAGAATCACAGAGACATAGAGTCATAGAGTCACAGCGCCACAGAGCCATAGAATCATAGAGTCATAGAGTCATAAAGTCATAGACCCATAGAGCCATAGAGCTATATAGCCATAGAGCCATAGAGCCTTACAGCTATATAGCCATTGAACCATAGAGCCATAGAGTCATAGAGTCATAGAGCAATAGAGCCATAGAGCTATAGAGCCATAGAGCTATAGAATCATAGAGTCATAGAGTCATAGAGCATAGAGCCACAGAGCCATAGAATCATAGTATCAGAGTTATAGTCATAGAATCATAGAGTCGTAAAGTCACAGAGTCACAGAGTCACAGAGTCATAGAATCATACAGCCATAGAGTCATAGAGTCATAGAGTCATAGAATCATAGAGTCACAGAGTCACAGAGCCATAGACTCATAGAATCATAGAGTCGTAGAGTCACAGAGTCACAGAGTCATAGAGTCATAGAACCATAGAGTCATAGAGCAACAGAGACATAGAGTCATAGAATCATAGAATCATAGAGTCAAAGAGTAACAGAGTCACAGAGTCATAGACTCATAGAATCATAGAGTCGTAGAGTCACAGAGTCACAGAGTCATAGAATCATAGACCCATAAAGTCGTAGAGTCGTAGAGTCATAGAATCATAGAGTCATAGAGTCACAGAGTCACAGAGTCACAGAGTCATAGAATCATAGAGCCATAAAGTCGTAGAGTCGTAGAGTCATAGAGTCATAGAATCATAGAGCCATAAAGTCGTAGAGTCGTAGAGTCATAGAGTCACAGAGTCACAGAGCCATATACTCATAGAATCATAGAATCATAGAGTCATAGAGTCATAGAACCATAGAGTCATAGAGACATAGAGTCATAGAATCACAGAGACGTAGAGTCATAGAATCACAGAGACATAGAGTCATAGAGTCACAGCGCCACAGAGCCATAGAATCATAGAGTCATAGAGTCATAAAGTCATAGACCCATAGAGCCATAAAGCTATATAGCCATAGAGCCATAGAGCCTTACAGCTAAATACCCATTGAACCATAGAGCCATACAGTGATAGAGTCATAGAGTCATAGAGCAATAGAGCCATAGAGCTATAGAGCCATAGAGCTATAGAATCATAGAGTCATAGAGTCATAGAGCATAGAGCCACAGAGCCATAGAATCATAGTATCAGAGTTATAGTCATAGAATCATAGAGTCGTAAAGTCACAGAGTCACAGAGTCATAGAATCATAGACCAACAGAGACATCGAGTCATAGAGTCATAGAGTCATAGAGTCATAGAGTCATAGAGACGTAGAGTCACAGAGTCACAGAGCCATAGTCTCATAGAATCATAGAGTCGTAGAGTCACAGAGTCACAGAGTCACAGAGTCACAGAGTCATAGAGTCATAGAACCATAGAGTCATAGAGCAACAGAGACATAGAGTCATAGAATCATAGAATCATAGAGTCAAAGAGTAACAGGGTCACAGAGTCATAGAGTCATAGAATCACAGAGCCATAGAGTCACAGAGCCATAGACTCATAGAATCATAGAGTCGTAGAGTCACAGAGTCAAAGAGTCATAGAACCATAGAGTCATAGAGCAACAGAGACATAGAGTCATAGAATCATAGAATCATAGAGTCAAAGAGTTACAGAGTCACAGAGTCATAGAACCATAGAATCACAGAGACATAGAGTCATAGAATCACAGAGACATAGAGTCATAGAGTCACAGCGCCACAGAGCCATAGAATCATAGAGTCATAGAGTCATAAAGTCATAGACCCATAGAGCCATAGAGCTATATAGCCATAGAGCCATAGAGCCTTACAGCTATATAGCCATTGAACCATAGAGCCATAGAGTCATAGAGTCATAGAGTCATAGAGCAATAGAGCCATAGAGCTATAGAGCCATAGAGCTATAGAATCATAGAGTCATTGAGTCATAGAGCATAGAGCCACAGAGCCATAGAATCATAGTATCAGAGTTATAGTCATAGAATCATAGAGTCGTAAAGTCACAGAGTCACAGAGTCACAGAGTCATAGTGTCATAGAGTCATAGAGTCGTAGAGTCATACAGTCATAGAGTCACAGAGTCATAGAGTCATAGAACCATAGAGTCATAGACCAACAGAGACATAGAGTCATAGAGTCATAGAGTCATAGAGACGTAGAGTCACAGAGTCACAGAGCCATAGACTCATAGAATCATAGAGTCGTAGAGTCACAGAGTCACAGAGTCACAGAGTCACAGAGTCATAGAGTCATAGAACCATAGAGTCATAGAGCAACAGAGACATAGAGTCATAGAATCATAGAATCATAGAGTCAAAGAGTAACAGAGTCACAGAGTCATAGAGTCATAGAATCACAGAGCCATAGAGTCACAGAGCCATAGACTCATAGAATCATAGAGTCGTAGAGTCACAGAGTCACAGAGTCAAAGAGTCATAGAACCATAGAGTCATAGAGCAACAGAGACATAGAGTCATAGAATCATAGAATCATAGAGCCATAGAGTTACAGAGTCACAGAGTCATAGAGTCATAGAATCACAGAGCCATAGAGTCGTAGAGTCATAGAGTCACAGAGCCGTAGACTCATAGAATCATAGAGTCATAGAGTCGTAGAGTCATAGAGTCATAGAGTCATAAAGTCATAGACTCATAGATTCATAGAGTCATAGAGTCATAGAGTCATAGACTCATAGATTCATAGAGTCATAGAGTCATAGAGACATAGAGTCATAAAGTCATAGACTCATAGATTCATAGAGTCATAGAGTCATAGAGACATAGAGTCATAGAATCACAGAGACATAGAGTCATAGAATCACAGAGACATAGAGTCATAGAGTCATAGAGCTGCAGAGCTATAGAATCATAGAGTCATAGAGTCATAGAGTCATAAAGTCATAGACCCATAGAGCCATAGAGCTATATATCCATAGAGCCATAGGGCCATAGAGCTATATAGCCATTGAACCATAGAGCCATAGAGTCGTAGAGTCATAGAGTCACAGAGTCACAGAGCCATATACTCATAGAATCATAGAGTCGTAGAGTCATAGAGTCATAGAGTCATAGAACCATAGAGTCATAGAGACATAGAGTCATAGAATCACAGAGACATAGAGTCATAGAATCACAGAGACATAGAGTCATAGAGTCACAGAGACATAGAGTCATAGAATCACAGAGACATAGAGTCATAGAGTCACAGAGACATAGAGTCATAGAGTCACAGAGACATAGAGTCATAGAATCACAGAGACATAGAGTCATAGAGTCACAGCGCCACAGAGCCATAGAATCATAGAGTCACAGAGTCATAAAGTCATAGACCCATAGAGCCATAGAGCTATATAGCCATAGAGCCATAGAGCCTTACAGCTATATAGCCATTGAACCATAGAGCCATAGAGTCATAGAGTCATAGAGTCATAGAGCAATAGAGCCATAGATCTATAGAGCCATAGAGCTATAGAATCATAGAGTCATAGAGTCATAGAGCATAGAGCCACAGAGCCATAGAATCATAGTATCAGAGTTATAGTCATAGAATCATAGAGTCGTAAAGTCACAGAGTCACAGAGTCACAGAGTCATAGAATCATAGAGTCATAGAGTCACAGAGTCACAGAGTCATAGAATCATACAGCCATAGAGTCATAGAGTCATAGAGTCATAGAATCATAGAGTCACAGAGTCACAGAGCCATAGACTCATAGAATCATAGAGTCGTAGAGTCACAGAGTCACAGAGTCACAGAGTCACAGAGTCATAGAGTCATAGAACCATAGAGTCATAGAGCAACAGAGACATAGAGTCATAGAATCATAGAATCATAGAGTCAAAGAGTAACAGAGTCACAGAGTCATAGAGTCATAGAATCACAGAGCCATAGAGTCACAGAGCCATAGACTCATAGAATCATAGAGTCGTAGAGTCACAGAGTCACAGAGTCAAAGAGTCATAGAACCATAGAGTCATAGAGCAACAGAGACATAGACTCATAGAATCATAGAATCATAGAGTCAAAGAGTTACAGAGTCACAGAGTCATAGAGTCATAGAATCACAGAGCCATAGAGTCGTAGAGTCATAGAGTCACAGAGCCGTAGACTCATAGAATCATAGAGTCATAAAGTCGTAGAGTCATAGAGTCATAGAGTCAAAGAGTCATAAAGTCATAGACTCATAGACTCATAGATTCATAGAGTCATAGAGTCATAGAACCATAGAGTCATAGAGACATAGAGTCATAGAATCACAGAGACATAGAGTCATAGAGTCACAGAGACATAGAGTCATGGAGTCATAGAGCTGCAGAGCTATAGAATCATAGAGTCATAGAGTCATAAAGTCATAGACCCATAGAGCCATAGAGCTATATATCCATAGAGCCATAGGGCCATAGAGCCATAGAGCTATATAGCCATTGAACCATAGAGCCATAGAGTCGTAGAATCATAGAGTCACAGAGTCACAGAGCCATATACTCATAGAATCATAGAGTCGTAGAGTCATAGAGTCATAGAGTCGTAGAATCATAGATTCATAGAGTCATAGAGTCATAGAACCATAGAGTCATAGAGACATAGAGCCATAGAATCACAGAGACGTAGAGTCATAGAATCACAGAGACATAGAGTCATAGAGTCACAGCGCCACAGAGCCATAGAATCATAGAGTCATAGAGTCATAAAGTCATAGACCCATAGAGCCATAGAGCTATATAGCCATAGAGCCATAGAGCCTTACAGCTAAATAGCCATTGAACCATAGAGCCATACAGTGATAGAGTCATAGAGTCATAGAGCAATAGAGCCATAGAGCTATAGAGCCATAGAGCTATAGAATCATACAGTCATAGAGTCATAGAGCATAGAGCCACAGAGCCATAGAATCATAGTATCAGAGTTATAGTCATAGAATCATAGAGTCGTAAAGTCACAGAGTCACAGAGTCACAGAGTCATAGTGTCATAGAGTCATAGAGTCGTAGAGTCATACAGTCATAGAGTCACAGAGTCATAGAGTCATAGAACCATAGAGTCATAGACCAACAGAGACATAGAGTCATAGAGTCATAGAGTCATAGAGTCATAGAGTCATAGAGACGTAGAGTCACAGAGTCACAGAGCCATAGACTCATAGAATCATAGAGTCGTAGAGTCACAGAGTCACAGAGTCACAGAGTCACAGAGTCATAGAGTCATAGAACCATAGAGTCACAGAGTCATAGAGTCGTAGAGTCATAGAACCATAGAGTCATAGAGTCATAGAACCATAGAGTCATAGACCAACAGAGACAGAGTCATAGAATCATAGAGTCACAGAGCCATAGACTCATAGAATCATAGAGTCGTAGAGTCACAGAGTCACAGAGTCACAGAGTCATAGAGTCATAGAACCATAGAGTCATAGACCAACAGAGACAGAGTCATAGAATCATAGAGTCATAGAGTCATAGAGTTGTAGAGTCACAGAGTCACAGAGTCACAGAGTCACAGAGACATAGAGTCATAGAATCATAGAATCATAGAGTCAAAGAGTTACAGAGTCACAGAGTCATAGAGTCATAGAATCACTGAGCCATAGAGTTGTAGAGTCATAGAGTCATAGAATCATAGAGTCATAGAGTCACAGAGCCATAGACTCATAGAATCATAGAGTCGTAGAGTCACAGAGTCACAGAGTCATATAACCATAGAGTCATAGACCAACAGAGACAGAGTCATAGAATCATAGAGTCATAGAGTCATAGAGTTGTAGAGTCACAGAGTCACAGAGTCACAGAGTCACAGAGACATAGAGTCATAGAATCATAGAATCATAGAGTCAAAGAGTTACAGAGTCACAGAGTCATAGAGTCATAGAATCACAGAGCCATAGAGTCATAGAGTCATAGAGTCAGAGTCATAGAGTCACAGAGCCATAGACTCATAGAATCATAGAGCCATAGAGTCATAGAGTCATAGAGTCATAGAGTCGTAGAATCATAGATTCATAGAGTCATAGAATCATAGAGTCATAGAACCATAGAGTCATAGAGCAACAGAGACATAGAGTCATAGGGCCGTAGAATCATAGAGTCATAGGGTCATAGAGTAACAGAGACATAAAGTCATAGAATCATAGAGTCACAGAATCATAGAGTCATAGAGGCATAGGGCCATTGAGCCACAGAGCCATAGAGTCATAGAGATGTACATCACAGAACCAGATCCTTCAATCCATGCCGACCTGATATCCTAACCTTTTGCTAGCACTTGACCCATATCCTTCTAAACCCTTCCTATTCACAGACCCATCCAGATGCCTTTTAAATGTTGTAATTGTATCAGCCTCCACCACTTCCTCTGGCAGCTCATTCCTTACATGTAGCACTCTCAGTTTGAAAAAGTTGTCCCTTAGGTCCCTTTTATATCTTTTCCCTCTCATCCTAAACCTATGCCCTCTAATTTTGGACTCTCCCATCCCCGGGGAAAAGGCTTTGTCTATTTACCCTATCCATGCCCCTCATGATTTTATAAACCAATATAAGGTCACCCCTCAGCCTCCGACACTCCGGGGAAAACAGTCCCAGCCTACTCAGCCTCTCCCTATAGCTCAAACACTCCAACCTTGTAAATCTTTTCTGAACCCTTTCAAGTTTCACAACATCCTTCCGATAGGAAGGAGACCAGAATTGCACACAATATTCCAACAGTGGTTGAGGTATCATCTCAGAATAAGAGGTTAAGACAGAGATGAGGAGGAATGTTTTCTCTCAGAGTCTAGCAAATCTGTGGAATGCTTTGCCACAGAGGACAATGGAACCTGAGTTGTTGTATATTCAAGACTGAGACAGACAATTTTTAATCAGGAAGAGAATCAAGATTTTTGGGGAAAAGGCAGGAAAGTGGTGTTGAGCATCAACCATGATCTCATTAAATGGTAGAGCAGACATGATGGACCGAATGGCCTACATTTGCTGCTACATCTTATGGGAGAACCAGTTGGGCCAATATTTATTGCCCGTCCCTAATTGCCCTGAGGACAGTTCAGAGTCGACCACACCTGGAGTCTCGTGTAGGCCCAGACGAGGTAAGGATGGCAGATTTCGTTCCCTAAAGGGCACTGGTGAACTAAATGAGTTTCTATTACACAAGAATTGAAAGAACTTACAGATGCTGTAAGTCAGAAACAAAAACAGAAATTGCTGGAAAAGCTCAGCAAGTCTGGCAGCATCTGTGGAGAGAAATCAGAGTTAACCTTTCGGGTCCGGTCAACGTTCCACAGAATTTTCCCACAAGGGTAATTTGCTCTGAGGAAGGGTCACTCAACCCGAAACATCAACTCTGCTTTCTCTCCACAGATGCCACCAGACCTACTGAGCTTTTGCTAGGGCTTCTACAACAATTGACTGTGCTTACCTGGTTTCCACTTGGCTGGTTTTGCATTCCAATTTGTTAATGACTCCACATTTTAAACAGTTGCCATTGTGGGATTCGAACCCACATCCCCAGAGCATCAGCCTGAGGTTCTGAATTAATAATCCAGCGGGATAACCACTCCATTTCCATTACCACCCACCTTCAAAGGTTGAAAGATCAGGAAGTCCACAAGACCATGAGACATAGGAGTGGAAGTAAGGCCATTCGGCCATCAAGGCCATTCGGCCCATCGAGTCCACTCTGCCATTCAATCATGGCTGATGGGCATTTCAACGCCACTTACCCGCACTCTCCCCGTATCCCTTCATTCCTTGCGAGAAAGTCAAGTAGCTGGGTGGACCCAAGATCAATTTTTTAAAAAAGACGAGAACTGCCCATAAGACATAGGAGCAGAATTAGGCCTTTCTGCACATTGAGGAGAAAGTGAGGACTGCAGATGCTGGAGATCAGAGCTGAAAATGTGTTGCTGGAAAAGCGCAGCAGGTCAGGCAGCATCCAAGGAACAGGAGAATCGATGTTTCGGGCATGAGCCCTTCTTCAGGCCATTCAGGCCATTCAGCCCTTCTTTCTGCCCATTGAGTCTACTCCACCATTTGATCATGGACAAATGTTTCTTAACCCCATTCTCCTGTCTTCAATCCTTGACTCCCTTACTAATCAAGAACTCAAACTATCTCTGGCTTAAATACACTCAATAGCTTGGCCTCCACAGCCCTCTGTGGCAAACAGTTCCACAGCTTCACCGTCCTACGGCTGAAGAAATTTCTCCTTATCTCAGTTTGGTCACAAAAGGGAATCATAAAATCCCTCCAGTGTGGATGGAGGCTATTTGGCCCATCAAGCCCACACCGACACTCTGAAGCGCATCCCAACCAAACCCTCCTCTATCCCTGTGTTTCCCATGGCTAACCTACCTAGCCTGCATATCCCTGGGCAATTTGGCACAGCCAATCCACCCTGACGTGCACGTCTTTGGACTGTGGGAATAAACTGGAGCACCCGGAGGAAACCCACGCAGACACAGGCAGAATAGGCAAACTCTACACAGACAGTCGCCCCGAGGCAGGAATCAAACTCGGGTCCCTGGCGCTGTGAGGTAGCAGAGCAAACCACTGAGCCACTGTGCCGTGCCTTAAGTTTGGGGTGAGTGAGGTTGCCTCGTCCTGAGAGTTTTGCAAGAAAACAGAAGCAAACTGAGGCAAGTTCTCTTTCTCCAACGCAGGTAATTGGTTCGAGGAGCCCGGTGCAACCACTGTGTCTCTTGCTTGCTCTCACTGTTTGCATGGGAACATCAGAGGCACGAATCGAGGAGACTTTATGTGGAGCTGAACTCGTGGACGCACTGCAGTTCATCTGTGCAGAGAGGGGCTTCTATTTCGGTGAGAACAGCCATTTGTGTGTCTTTAAACACCACAACCTGTGGACACACCATACATGACGGTCTCAAAGCACCAATACAACACAGATAGACAGAGAGTGATGAATCACTGAAATCCCCTGCACAGGGAGGAGGTGTAAGCTTGAGGCGAATATTGATGGATGTCCAGCTATGAATTACATCAAAGGAAATGGGAATAGTGTGGAAGCATGGAGTTGAGGGAGATGGAAAATGATACACTCAAGGAGCTGGATTATCTTCTCCTGTTGCTGTGTGCCCATGCACATTTCCCAATCTTTTCCAATGTTGTTTGAATCCCTTGTCCAGTTGGCTTACAATCAAGTCAATCGATTTATAATTCAGTCATGGATGGGATCAATATTTATAACTGAGCCATGGATGGGATCAATATTTCTTGAAACTCACCCACTATGAGGTGCCAGGAACACACAGAAGCTTGACCCTTTCCTCACCCGGTGTTTCCTGGGAGGCTATTGTAAACACTTCTTGGTGGCCCTTTCGCGACAGGGTTTCAATTCTGGGAGTGATTGAGTACCAATTCAGGGTTGGAGTATTTCAGAATTGGGATATTTCAAAGTTGGAATATTTTGGAGCTAGGATGTTTTGGGGTTGGGGTGTTTCAGGGTTGGGGTATTTCGGGGTTGGGATATTTCAGTGCTGGGGTTTTTTTGGGTTTTGGTATTTTAGGATTTGGGTGCTTCGGGGTTGAGTGTTTTGGGGCTGGGGCTGTTTCAGGGTGGGGGCATTTCGGGATTGGGGTGTTTCAGGGTTGCGGTGTTTCAGGGTTGGGTGTGTTTCAGGTTGGGGATGTTTCAGGGTTGGGGTACTTCAGTATTGGGGTGTTTCGGGGTTGCGGTGTTTTGGGGTTGAGATGTTTCAGGGTTGGGTGTAACAGGGTTGGGCGTGTTTCAGATTTGGAGTGTTTCAGGGTTGGGAGTGTTCCAGGTTGGGGGTGTTTCACAGTTGGGGTACTTCAGTATTGGGGTGTTTCAGGGTTGAGGTGTTTCAGGGTTGAGATGCTTCAGGGTTGGGTATAACAGGGTTGTGCGGGTTTCAGATTTGGGGTGTTTCAGGGTTGAAGTGTTCTCGGCTGGGGATGTTTCAGTATTGGGGTATTTCGGGGTTGAGATGTTTCAGGGTTGGGGTACATTGTTGTACAGCTCCCATTCATTCTCCTGGTGACTGACCACTGTTCCTGGAGAACAGATGGGTTTCCTTTGTTTCGCATCTCAGCAATTCCTTGAGAGGCCCCAAAGTATTTTGCAGCCAGTGCATGTCAGTCAGGGCTGCAACACAGGCAAATAATGAACAGCCCAATTCCACAAACAGCAATGCAATAATGGCCACGCCACCCTCTCCATTGATGCTGTGTGAAGGATAAATATTGGCCAGGCTACTTGGCAGAACTCTGCATTAAGTTGGTATATTTACATGTAAGTTAAGGTATATTTGCACTTCGGTTCAGTTATATTTACTGTCCATGACATGTCACCAGTGTGGGGACTGGAAGTGCTGACTAGATGTTTTTAGTCTGCAGAGTGATCGATGGGGCATGTTTAGTTGGCTGCATCAATACCTCAGAAGATTAATGAACTTTTTGGAAAATGAGCTAACAGTTTAATCAAAGCACTATCAGTTCACAAGGCTTTGCACGATGCAGGATCTCACCTACGTTCTCCAGGTTTTTGCTTTTACTTGAAGAAAATTGAAAAATCTATTGTTTTAGATAAAGATTTATAAGAAATTGGAATAGCTTAGACCATATAGGGTGCTTCGCACTGCAGCCTCACAGTGCCTGGGACCTGGGCTTGATTCTACCCTCAGGTGGCTGTTTGTTTGGAGGTTGCGCATTCTCTCCGTGTCTGTGTGGGTTTCCTCTGGGTGCTCCAGTTTCCTCCCACAGTCCAAAGCTGTGCAGGTTAGGGTGGATTGGCCTGGCTACGTTGCCCAGGGATGTACAGGCTAGGCGAATTATCTATGAGATATTCAGGGTTGGGGGATGAGAGATGGGTCTGGCTGGGATGCTCTTTGGAGGGGCAGTATGGACTTGATGGGCCAAATGGCCTGCATCTGCACTGTAGGGTTTCTCTGATTCATTTGGTTCCTCAAGCCTGCTCCACCATTCAATTGGATCATGGTTATCTGCATCAATCTACCTTATCACCCTCTCAGGATTTAAAATCAATACAAGGCATGGACGGCATGGTGGCACAGTGGTTAGCACTGCTGCCTCACAACGCCAGAGACCTGGGTTCAATTCCCGCCTCAGGCAACTGACTGTGTGGAGTTTGCACATTGGGTCTGGGTGGGTTGTGCTTCGGCGGGTTGGTGTGGACTTGTTGGGCCGAAGGGTCTGTTTCCACACTGCAAGGAAGCTAAAATATGAAACTGACACTTTGCACAGCAGTGCTTAGGGATAGCTAAAGAAGATGGTGAGTTAGTAATCTCAAAAGCCAACTGATTGCTTCATGAAAGATGTGGCTTCAAATAGTCAGACAGCACAGAAACTGACCCTTCGGCCCAACCAGTCCATGCCGACCATAATCCCAAACTAAACTAGCCCCACCTGCCTGCTCCAGGCACATATCCCTCCGAAAGGAGCGAGAGAGAAAGCAGGAAATTATAGATCAGTTAGTCTGACCTCAGTGGTGGGAAAGATGCTGGAGTCAATTATAAAGGATAAAATTACGACACATCTGGATAGCAGTAACAGGATAGGTCAGAGTCAGCATGGATTTATGAAGGGGAAATCATGCTTGACTAATCTTCTGGAATTTTTTGAGGATGTAACTCTGAAGATGGACAAGGGAGATCCAGTGGACGTAGTGTACCTGAACTTTCAGAAAGTCTTTGATAAAGTCCCACATAGGAGGTTAATGAGCAAAATTAGGGCGCATGGTATTGGGGGCAAAGTACTGACTTGGATTGAAAATTGGTTGGCTGACAGGAAACAAAGAGTAGTGATAAACGGCTCTATTTCGGAATGGCAGGCAGTGACCAGTGGGGTACCGCAGGGATCCGTGCTGGGACCGCAGCTTTTTTACAATATATGTTAATGATATAGAAGATGGTATTAATAGTAACATTAGCAAGTTTGCTGATGATACAAAGCTGGGTGGCAGGGTGAAATGTGAGGAGGATATTAGGAGATTACAGGGTGACCTGGACAGGTTAGGTGAGTGGTCGGATGCATGGCAGATGCAGTTTAATGTGGATAAATGTATGGTTATCCACTTTGGTGGCAAGAACAGGAAGGCAGATTACTACCTAAAAGGAGTCAAGTTAGGTAAAGGGGCAGTACAGAGAGATCTGGGTGTTCTTGTACACCAATCAATGAAGGCAAGCATGCAGGTACAGCAGGTAGTGAAGAAGGCTAATAACATGCTGGCCTTCATAACAAGAGGGATTGAGTATAGAAGCAAAGAGGTTCTTCTGCAGATGTACAGGGCCCTGGTGAGACCACACCTGGAATATTGTGTGCAGTTCTGGTCTCCAAATTTGAGGAGAGACATTCTGGCTATTGAGGGAGTGCAGCGTAGGTTCATGAGGTCAATTCCTGGAATGGCGGGACTAACTTATGTTGAAAGATTGGAGCGTCTGGGCTTGTATACCCTTGAGTTTAGAAGACTGAGAGGGGATCTGATTGAGATGTATAAGATTATTAAAGGATTGGACACTCTGGAGGCAGGAAACGTGTTTCTGCTGATGGGTGAGTCCCGAACCAGGGGACACAGCTTAAAAATAAGGGGTAGGCTATTTAGGACAGAGATGAGGAGAAACTTCTTCACCCAGAGAGTGGTGGCTGGGTGGAATGCTCTGCCCCAGAAGGCAGTGGAGGCCCAGTCTCTGGATTCGTTTAAGAAAGAGTTGGATAGAGCTCTCAAGGATAGTGGAATCAAGGGTTATGGAGATAAGGCAGGAACAGGACACTGACTGAGGATGATCAGCCATGATCATATTGAATGGTGGTGCAGGCTCGAAGGGCAGAACGGCCTACTCCTGCACCTATTGTCTATTGTCTATTGTCACTGAGACGATTAATATTTTCTAACCAACCAGTTCAGAGAGACTATTATTCACCTCTGGAGCAGTTGCGACTTGAACCAGGTCCGTCTTCCATTGAGGTAGGGACACTTCCAGTAATACAAGAACCCTATTTGGGACTGTATTATAAATTGAATTCAAACACTGGGATTACTTAGTAAACTAATTAAATTAAACTAAACTAATTAGAGGACTAATTAGTAAAGTGAGATCACATGGGATTCAGGGTGAGCTTGCCAAGTGGCTGAATGGCAGGAGACAGAGAGTGATGGTGAAGGGTTGCTGGAGGCCTGTGACCAATGGTTTTCCACAGGGAGCGGTGCTGGGTCCACTTTTGTTTGTCATTCATATAAATGATTTAGATGAGAGTATGGGAGGTATGGTTAATAAGTTTGTGGATGACACCAAAATTGGTGAAGAAGATTACAAAGGGATCTTGATCAATTGGGCCAATGGGTTGAGGAGTGGCAGATGGGGTTTAAGTTGGATAAATGCCAGGTATGAAAAATGTGGTGCTGGAAAAACACAGCAGCCCAATACTAGTAATCTTTGCTACATTATATTTTATTTCTTTCAATCTGATGACATCCTAAACTTACCTGGTTAGCAATTGTTGGCTTATCATCTTCTTAGAATCATTTTTCCTCACTGTCATCCCTGCTAAGGTATTGCACCATTGAACTTTGGCCAGCTCCTCCCTCATAGCTCCATAGTTCCCTTTATTCAACTGAAATATTGTCACTACCAATTGTACCCTCTCCCTTTCAAATTGCAGATTGAAGCTTATTGTATTATGGTCACTACCTCCTAATGGCTCCTTCACTTCGAGGTCCCTGATCTGCACAATACCAGATCCAGAGTTGCCTTCTCCCTGGTAGGCTCCAGCACCAGCTGCTCAAAGAATCCATCTTGGAGGCACTCCACAAAGTCTCTTTCTTGAGGTCCAATACCATCCTGATTCTCCCAGTCTACCTGCATGTTGAAATCCCCCATATCAACTGTAGTAACATCTTTGCGACAGGCCAATTTCAGCTCCTTATTCAACTTACACCCTACATCCATACTACTGTTTGGGGGCCTGTAGATAACTCCCAAGAGGGTCTTTCTACCCTTAGAATTTCTCAGCTCTATCCATACTGACTCTACATCCCCTGATTCTAAGTCCCCTCGCGCAAGGGACTGAATATCATCCCTTACCAACAGGGCCACCCCACCCCCTCTGCCCGTCAGTCTGTCCTTACGATAGCACATATAGCCTTGAATATTCATTTCCCAGGCCCTGTCCACTTGAAGCCACGTCTCAGTTATCCCCACAATATCATAGCTGCCAATTTCCAAAAGAGCCTCAAGCTCATCCATCTTATTTCTAATACTTCGTGCATTCATATATAGTATTTTTAATTTGTTACTGCCCTCACCCTTCCTATCAACTCTTATTTCACTCAACCTTACAGCATGATCCCTTTTTGAGTTTTCTGCTTCATTGATACCGTTGTCTTTCTTGACTTCCTTTGTTCTAACTTTCCCTTCAAATTCCTTCTTAAACTTCCAGTTTGTCCCCTCCCCCCCCCCCCTGCTATTTAGTTTAAACGCAGCCAAAAGACTAGCAGCAGTTGTTACACAGCCTGGTCTGGTCCACTGATGTTCTTTTGGGAAGGAGATTTGCTGTGCTAACCTCGCCTGACCCTGTTTGTGATTCCAGACCCACAGCCATGTGGTTGACTCCTAACGACTCCCTAAAATAGTCCAGCAAGCCACTCAGCTCAGGGGTAATTAGGGCTTGACAACAAATGTTAGATTCAGTAGCGATGCCTGCATTGCAAAGGTTGAGAATATGACTAATTCACGGAACCACACATTCCGAAGAGTGTCAAGGCCTTTGAGACTGTTAGAGATTTAGAGTCAGAGTTAAACAGCATAGAAACAGGCTATTCATCCCATCGCATCAATGCTGACCAAACTACACATTGCTTTTGATCCCAAGACAGAGACGAGGAATACTGTGCTGAATAACTGATCCTGACTCTGCAAAATCTGTCCAAGAAACAAGTCAGGAGTGTGATGGAACACTCCCCACTTGCCTGGAAGGATGCAGCCCCAACAACCCTCAAGAAGCTTGACACCATCCAGGACAAAGCAGCCGCTTAATTGGCACCACACCCAGAAGTATCCATTCCCTCCACCAGTGACGCTCAGCAGCAGCAGTGTGGACTATCTACAAAATGCACTGCTGAAATTCCCCAAACATCCTCAGACAGCACCTTCTGAAGCAACAACCACTTCCATCTAGAAGGACAAGAGCAGCAGATACATGGGAACACCACCCCTTGCAAGATGCTCCAAGTCCCTTACCATCCTGACTTGGAAATATACCACCGTTCCTTCAGTGTCACTAGATCAAACTCCTAGAATTCTCTCCCCTAAGGGCATTTTCGGTCTACCTACAGCACATGGACTGCAGCGGTTCAAGAAGGCAGCTCACCCCCACCTTCTCAAGGGCAACTAGGGATGGCTTATAAATGCTGGGCCCAGCCAGTGATGCCCACATCTCATGAATGAATTTAAAAATCTGCACTTGGTCCATAGCCTGCTACGTCAATGCTCATTCAGATGTTTCTTAAATGTTGCGAGAGTACCTGCCTCCATCAACATCTCAGGCTTTTACTCAAGTAGTCAGAGATGGAAGGTGCAGTTGTGTGGAGAGATGTAACTAACTGAGGTTGTCCACCTCAGAGCAGGATAGATTTGATTGATATGTTCAGCATCACACATGCGTTGGTAAATAGAGTAACTGGCTGGAGGATCTGTGACCTAGGGATACAATTTAAATAGCTGGAAACAGAATCAGAGACTCCTTCAGGAAATTACGAAGTGAATTTTTACAATCCAGTGTGATATGTTTAGATTGAGTTACTGTATGTCTTGCTTATCTCAGAGTAAATTTCTCAGTTCTAAAATCGGTTAATTTAAAACATCGTGGGAACATTATAGAACTGTCACGATGCATGCCATTATAGCGAGGGGGAGCCACATGTCCAGCCCACCTTCCAAACTTCCTCTCAGAGTCAAGAGGTTATTACTTCACTCAGCCATAGACTAAAGCAATCAACCTCTGTAAAAGGATCAGTGAGCAGATAAGCTTAATCAAATACTAAATAATGTGCACTGGTTGAAATGGTGATTGAAGGAGATTCAATACTATCTTTCAACATGGGATTTGGTTAAGTACTTTGTTGGACAGGATGTAGTGCTCAGACAAAAATTATAGGGATGGGAGATATTTCAATATGCAGACACAACAACAGTGGACTGAATGGCCTGCTCTTTGAAATTATTCTATATTCCCAACTACAAAATCTATTATGATGAAATCTATTTGTAATAATTTTATAATACTAATGTACTTCTGAGAGTATTTAATGGGATAGTGTGGAGAGAGATTTACTCTGTATCTAACACTATGCTGTACCTTTCCTGGGAGTGTTTGATGGGGATAGTGTAAAAGGAGCTTTACTCTTCATCTAACCCTATGCTATACCTGTACTGGGAGCGCTTGATGGGTCATTGCAGAGAAAGCTTTACTTTCAGTTTAAAAATGTAGTTGGAGCTTTACTCTGTATCTAACCCTGTACTGTCCCTGGGAGTGTTTGATGGGGGGCAGTGTAGAGAGAGCTTTACTCTGTATCTAACCCTGTGCTGTCCCTGTCCTGGGAGTGTTTGATGGGGGACAGTGTAGAGAGAGCTTTACTCTGTATCTCACCCCGTGCTGTCCCTGTCCTGGGAGTGTTTGATGGGGGACAGTGTAGAGGGAGCTTTACTCTGTATCTAATCCTATGCTGTCCTTGTCCTGGGAGTGTTTGATGGGGGACAGTGTAGAAAGAGCTTTACTCTGTATCTAATCCTGTGCAGTCCCTGTCCTGGGAGTGTTTGATGGGGGACAGTGTAGAGGGAGCTTTACTCTGTATCTAACCCCGTGCTGTCCCTGTCCTGGGAGTGTTTGATGGGGGACAGTGTAGAGGGAGCTTTACTCTGTATCTAATCCTATGCTGTCCTTGTCCTGGGAGTATTTGATGGTGACAGTGTAGAGGGAGCTTTACTCTGTATCTAATCCTATGCTGTCCTTGTCCTGGGAGTGTTTGATGGGGGACAGTGTAGAAAGAGCTTTACTCTGTATCTAACCCTATGCTGTCCTTGTCCTGGGAGCGGTTGATGGGGAGTCCTACTGCCCAGCATGTAGAACATTTTCCTGTTACCACTAATGAAAATTATTGGAGCAGAAGATAAAGCAAAGAACTCGAGTGAAGTGCAAGGTAGGAGGACTGAAGCAACTAGTCTGAGTGATCAACCATTAGACTCCCCTACGTTTAATGGCTGCACTTTTCTGGTTCCTAGTCAGCAAAATGGTGGGTCGTCGGAACAGACAGAACCGAGGCATTGTGGAGCAGTGCTGCTTTCGTAGCTGTGACCTTCTGATATTGGAGACGTACTGTGCCATACCACCCGAAACAGCCAGATCCACGCCTTCTACAGCTCCACAGAGGACCATGCTACATAGGGTGAGTGCCACTGAGAAATAACAGTACACCTTCCTCGTACTTTAGTCCAGTTTTTCTCATCCAGCCCCAGTAGGAAGAGCTAATGCATTACCTCTGAGAACCTCAAAGCAATCTTATATGTTTTAGAGTATATTTTCAAGTGTAGTCAATTTATAATTCCTTCATGCGATTTGAGTGCCATTGGTAAAAATATATTTTTTCTTATTAGATTCCCTACAGTGTGGAAACAGGCCCTTCGGCCCAACAAGTCCACACCGACCCGCCAAAGAGTAACCCATCCAGAACCATTCCCCTACATTTACCCCTGACTAATGCACCTAACGCCATGGGCAATTTATCATCCCCAATTTCACCTGACCTGCACATCTTTTGGATTGTGGGAGGAAACCGGAGCACCCGGAGGAAACCCACGCAGACACAGGGAGAATGTGCAAACTCCACACAGACAGTCACCCAAGGGAGGAATCAAACCTGGGTCCCAGGCGCTGTGAGGCAGCAGTGCTAACCACTGAGCCACCATGCTGCCCATGGCAGTTCTCTAAGCGCAACCTTTCTATGGCTCCCTTTCCATGTTGATTTAGTCGGTCAATGCTGCCTGACCTGCTGTGCTTTTCCAGCACCACTCTAATCTAGAGTATTGGTAATTTCTGCCACTTCCAAACGGACCCCACCACCAAGGATATATTTCCCTCCCCTCCCCTATCAGCGTTTCGAAAAAACCACTCCCTCCGTGACTCCCTCGTCAGGTCCACACCCCCCACCAACCCAACCTCCACTCCCGGCACCTTCCCCTGCAACCGCAAGAAATGCAAAACTTGCGCCCACACCTCCCCCCTTACTTCCCTCCAAGGCCCCAAGGGATCCTTCCATATCCACCACAAATTCACCTGCACCTCCACACACATCATCTATTGCATCCGCTGCACCCGATGTGGCCTCCTCTATATTGGGGAGACAGGCCGCCTACTTGCGGAACGTTTCAGAGAACACCTCTGGGACACCCGGACCAACCAACCCAACCACCCCGTGGCTCAACACTTCAACTCCCCCTCCCACTCCACCAAGGACATGCAGGTCCTTGGACTGGAGGAAGAGCGCCTCATCTTCCGCCTAGGAACCCTCCAACCACAAGGGATGAACTCAGATTTCTCCAGTTTCCTCATTTCCCCTCCCCCCACCTTGTCTCAGTCAAATCCCTCGAACTCAGCACCGCCTTCCTAACCTGCAATCTTCTTCCTGACCTCTCCGCCCCCACCCCGAGTCCGGCCTATCACCCTCACCTTGACCTCCTTCCACCTATCGCATTTCCAACGCCCCTCCCCCAAATCCCTCCTCCCTACCTTTTATCTTAGCCTGCTGGACACACTTTCCTCATTCCTGAAGAAGGGCTTATGCCCGAAACGTCGATTCTCCTGCTCCTTGGATGCTGCCTGACCTGCTGCGCTTTTCCAGCAACACAATTTCAGCTCTGATCTCCAGCATCTGCAGTCCTCACTTTCTCCTATTGGGTAATTACATCAGATAGTGAGATTACGTTCTGTATTTGAGTTGATATGATGTTTGGAAAACACCCCGAAACAGAATTAGAAGAATTCATCAATATCTTCAACAATTATCAACCCTCCCTTAAACGTAAAGTCACAGCACACATGGAAGATGTTAACTTCCTAGGTACCACTGTATTGAAATTGACACTGGACAATAGGAGTATGTTAGCAAAACAACTGGTACACAGTCCTCCGCACAAAATATCATCACCCTAAAAATGTCTTCCACAGAATGGTGAGGTCTCAGTTAGTGTGCTTGCTGCACATATGCATGAAGTGAGGATATTTTAACCAGGCAGAGACTACATTTTTACTGCATCTCAGATCTCAATCGCAGATTTAAACTTAACAATTGACAATGTTCATTGCAATAGCATCTGCTACATCCTTCCAACTCAAAGGTGTTTGTATTTAGGTGGCACGGTGGCTCAGTGGTTAACATTACTGCCTCACAGTGCCAGGGACCCGGGTTTGATTCCAGCCTCGGGCGACTTGTCTATGTGGAGTTTGCACATTCTCCTTGTGTCTGCGTGGGTTACATCTGGATACTCCGGTTTCCTCCCACAGTCCAAAGATATGTGGTTTAGAGTGGATTGGCCATGGGAAATTGCCCATAGTGTGTAGGTTAAGTGAGTTCACCATGGAAAATACAAGGGCAGAGTAGAGGGGTGGATCTGGGTTGGATGATGTTCAGAGGGTCAGTGTGGACTCAATGGGTTGAATGGCCTCCTTCCATAGTGAAGGGATTCAGTGATTTCTAAATTGTCCATTATATCCAGGAATGTGCACAGTAGGTGGATTGGCCGTGGTAAATACAAGGTTACGGAAATAGGGTAGGGGGCTGAGTCTGGGTGGGATGATCTATGGAGGGTTAGCACAGACTCAGTGGGCTGAATGGCCTCTTTCTGCCCTGTAGCTCCCAATCGCTTGTGTGCTTAAGATAGAGACTCCATGCTCAACTGCAAGAATTCAGTCCTTCAGTGATTTCAATTTTTCCCAGCTCCCTCTGGAGTGATAAATGTTAGCTGGAATGGACGTCCTTCACTTTTTGATGGTTTGAGTCAGGATCCTGGCTGGGATTCCTTCATTTCCTGCCTTACCCTGGGGTAAATGAGGGTCCCCACTGTCAGGTGGAGGGTGTCTCTGCGTCTGCTTGGTTTCTGGCTGCTCTGTGGAAAAGCCAGACACTGAGTTCGGGTGAGATTCATCGAGTTGCGCCCTGAGAGGCAGCAGTTTAGCGTTGAGTGGGGGCTGGATAAACATGGGTTATTTTCTTTGGAACTGAGATGTTGAGGAGGGAGGAATCTGACTGATATGTGCTAGATGGAGAAAGTGAGGTCTGCAGATGCTGGAGATCAGAGTCGAGAGTGTGTTGCTGGAAAAGCACAGCAGGTCAGGCAGCATCCAAGGAGCAGGATGCTCTTAGCTACCTTCTCCCCAGCCCCACAACCCTCCCATTTATCTCTCCACCCCCAAGGCTCCTAGCCTCATTACTGATGAAGGGTCTGGCCCGAAACGTCGATTCCCCTGCTCCTCGGATTCTGCCTGACCTGCTGTGCTTTCCAGCACCACTCTAATCTAGACTATTGGGTAATAACATCAGTTGGTGATATTACGTTCTGTACTTGAGTTGATATGATGTTTGGGAAACACCCCGAAGCAGAATTAGAAGAATTCATCAATATCTTCACCAATTATCAACCCTCCCTTAAACTTAAAGTCACAACGCACACGGAAGATGTTAACTTCCTAGGTACCACTGTATTGAAATTGACACTGGACAAAAGGAGTATGTTAGCAATCAAAAATCTGAGCAAAACAACTCGTACACAGTCCTCCGCACAAAATATCAACTGAGATGGTGCTAGTGTCCCTACATCTGGGCCAAGAGGCCTGGATTCAAATCTCACTTGTCCCAGAGGCATGTAATAACATCTCTGAACAGATCAATCGGAAAATATCGAATGAGGGGGTATAATTTTAAAGTGAAGGGCTGGAGGATTATAGGAAAAATGTTTTTCGCCCTGTAGGTGGCGGAGATATAGAATGTGCTGTCTGGGAGGGGAGGGGAGGTGAGGTAGGTTCGTGGATGAGCACTTGACTATCATAATGTTCAAGGCCATGGGTCTAGTGTGGGAAAGTGGGATCACTTTTAAAAGTATCAGCTCAGCTCAATGAGCCAAAGGGGCTCAGCTTTATTTTAATTCCTTAATGGATGTGAGCATCACTAGCTGGGCCAACATTTATTGTGTATTCCTAGTAGCCCAGAGGGTAGTTGAGAATCAACCCCATTGTCGTGGGTTCGGAATCACATGTAGGTCAGACAGGGTAAGGATTAAAGATTTCCTTCCCTAAAGGGAACCATGTGGGTGTTTCCCCGACAATCATTTCATGCTCACCATTAGAATCTTGTTTCCGGATTATTAATGAACCCAAACTCCACCATCTGCCATGGTGGGGTTCGAACCCAGATCCACAGGACATTACTTGGGTCTCTGGATTAATAGTACAGCGATTATGCCCCCTTGTTTTCCAATCAATCTGTTCAGAGATGTTCTTACATGCCTCTGGAGCAGGTGAGATTTGAATCCAGACCTCCTGGCCCAGACATAGGGACTCTAGGCCTGTGCCCGAAACGTCGAATCTCCTGTTCCCTGGATGCTGCCTGACCTGCTGTGCTGTTCCAGCAATAAAGTTTCAACTTTGATCTCCAGCATCTGCAGACCTCACTTTCTCCTCCATAGGGACTCTACCACCATGTCACAAGAGCCCCTTTATGAGCACTTGTTAGTGACCCTTCAACTAAGGGGAATAGTTGCTTCCTATCCACCCTGTCTGTGCCCCTCATGGTCTTGTACATCCCAGTCAGGTCACTAGGCCATCGCCCATATTTGAAGCATGTCCCTAAATCTGGTGTCGGTAATAGTGTCCGATTGGATTTAGGATTGGGTTGGGGAGGAACTCCTTCACCCAGAGGGTTGTGAATCTGTGGAATTCTCTGCCCGGTGAAGCAGTTGAGGCTATCTCGTTGAATGTTTTTTAGATAGGTAGATTTTTGAACAGTAAAGGAAGTAAGGGTTATGGTGAGAGGGCGGGTAAGTGGGATTGAGTCCATGAAAAGACCAGCCATGATCTTAATAACTGGTGGAGCAGGCTAGATGGGCCAAATGGCCTACTCCTGCTCCTATTGCTTATGTTCTTATGACTCTCAATTCAGAAATAAAACTCCAAAAGACTTGAATCTTTTTTGTGGTTTCTTCTCATCTTTAAAATAGACAATGGGGAAGCGGTCGGTTAGAAGCAATCGGGACTACCTCACCTGGACTGGAGGAACCCTGAAGCATTACCTGAGCACCACCAACCTCGCTGTTCCCCCCAAAACTGAGATCCCTGATTGGCTGGGACAGGGCAAAGACTCGCTGCGCATTGATGAGGGCACAAGGCACACGCGGTACCCGTCCCAGCAGCGGGTATGGTCCAGTACGGTACTGACACCTCCCTCAGGGCAGCCCGCTCTCTCCCTCGATGTCCTGACCCATTCAAAATGAGCGAGGAGGGTCTAGCACTTGAAGTTGACTTCGGACCTTTTGAGGGAAACCTGGCCACGCGACTAGCTGAATTTTTTTTTATTTTAAGAAGTAATGTGGGGTGAACAGAGCAGAATTAGGAGGAGCTGAAGGGCTGAAGGATTTCCCCAACAGCAAGAACAACAAAAACAAAACCCTCTCCCTCACGCCAGGTGTTTTCACTCGTGTAGAATAGGAACCTGGAGGCGGCAAGGACTCAGGATCCAAGCCCTCCCTCGCCGTTAGTAGCCTCATTTCTCAGCTGACTGTCATTTCTGCGTCTATTCTAAAAGCTGAGGGGCTTCATTCACAAAAGTCGCGGTGAAGCATTCTGGGGTTGGCAGGATGAGAAATGGAGCTAACACCTCTCCCAACTGACAGAAAAGTTTGAATACACGTGCAGAGAGCAGCTTCTTCCCCGCTGTTATCCAACTTTTGAAAGGACCTCTTAGATGTTAATGTTGATCTCTCTCTGCATCTTTTCGGCAACTGTAACATTACATCCTGCACTCTGTTCTGTTCCCTCGATGCACTTGTACAGCATGATCTGCCTGTAAAGCACTTTCCCCTGTACCTCGGTACACGTGACAGTAATAAATCAAATCAATTGGTCATAACCAAAGCCAAATACAGAAAAAGGTCCAGAAACAGTGTAGGACCAGAACTCTGTCCGTCAAGATCAATAGCTCCATTTATCATCAGTCCATCACCGATTGTTTCCTCAATGGTGAAGTAGTGCCATCTGGTAGCTATCAGACAATGCAACTTGAAGTGTCAACCTAATCATTGTCCTTTTAACCGTTGCCACCTCCGTTTACTTAGACATTAGCAAAACAGCTTTTCCACAATTCAGATGACTCGGACCATGGCTGCAGTCTGAGAGTCAGCTAGCTAATGAAGACTTTTCAAAGTTAGTCTTTGCTCATGGAGCTGCTGATCTGACCTAAGATTTTGCTTTGGCCTTAACACCCTGTGCCCATGTCTTCCCTGGATAAATCCCTGTGTAGATTGGGTTGAAACCATCGACAGTATCATTCCACCTCATGTCCAGTCTGCCCTCTGTATGACCTGTGTATAAACCACATCTTGAGAATTACACCTGCCCATATAACCTCATCCACTCTATAACTCACCTCTCTGTATACCACACCTCTACATTACATAATTCCCCTTGTGGTGCAGTACTTTGTACTTATGTTACCAGTCTAGAAATCCAGTGGTCTGGACAAATGATCTAAAGGTATGAAGTTCAAATCCTGTAACAGCCTCTAGGTGATTTGAACCCAAACAATTTTTCTGTGTGTGGAATGAATTGCCAGAGGGAGTGATAGATGCAGATACGGTTACAACATTTAAAATACGTTTGGATAGATATTGGAACAGGGAAGGTTTAGAGGGATATGGACCAACTGCAGGCAAATGGGATTAACCTGGTTTGGGAAACTTGGTCAGCTTGGACGAGTTGGACTAAATGCCTGTTTCCATGCTATATGACTCAAAAAGAAATTAAATACAATCTGGAATTAAAATTTTGATGTTGGTAATGGCATCCATTTGGATTATCCTCAAAAGCCCCAGCTGATTTACTTCAATCCTTCTGGCAGAGGAAATCTGCCATTCTTAACTGGTCTGGCCGATATGTGACTCCACACCCACAGTGATGCCATTATTCTGAAATGCCCCATCATGCCTCTCAGTTGCAACTATTAGGTAACATTCCATCACCTTCAAAAGGTAGTGCCTGTGACATCCATATCCAACATTCAGGAAAGGTACATAACATGGTCCTCTGAGTGAGTATTTTTGGGAGAGAATGGGAGGAATTTGGGGAAAGGATAGGGTCGCATGATACCATTTTAATTGAGTTCACGCTGAGATGCACAGGAGCCAATGTTGTATCAGGGCGTAGAGCTCCTCACTAGGACTTGGGCAGCACTGATGTAAATTGGGGCCAGTTAGCTCAACTGGCTGGATGGCTGGCTTGGAGGGATGCCAATAACAGGGTTTCAATTCCAGTGAGAGAGGTCATAACCTACCTTCTCCACCTCGCCTCAGTTAACCTCTCCACCAGTCCTCCCTCTCTCTCTCTCTAATGAGAGAGCAACCCTCTGAGTCGAGGGGAAGTATCAACATAATTACCTTAATCCTCTACGATTTGTCACATTACAGTTTCATGGGATTAAGAGACATGAGCATTGAAGGCCAACAGAAGGTCAAAGTTCATCTAATCCACTCTCTCCACCATCCTGCTCATCACATGTATGGAATCATTGATTAGTCTCTATAGATGAGGCATTAGGTGAGGAAAATGGGTCGTGAGAGAGATGTTTGGGAGCCTCCAACAACTTTGGGGTGGCACGGTGACTCAGTGGTTAGCACTGCTGCCTCACAGCGTCAGGGACCTGGGTTTGATTCCAGCCTCGGGTGACTGTATGTGTGGAGTTTGCACATTCTGTCAGTGTCTGTGTGGGTTTCCTCCCTCAGTCCAAAGATGTGCAGGTTAGGTGGATTGGCCATGCTAAATTGTGCATAGTGTTCACAATTTAGGTTAAGTGCATTAGTCAGGGGTAAAAATAGATCAATAGGGGTCAGGGTGGGTTACTCTTTGGAGGGCCTGTGTGGAGTTGTTGGTCCGAAGGGCCTGTTTCCATACTGTAGGGATTCTATACAACTCCAAACCTCAACCGACTCTTCACAACTAATGGGAATACCTTCCCTAAGGGAACAGTGGGTGGACCTCCAGCACAGCGGTTCAAGAAGGCAGCTCACCACCACCTTCTCATGGGGCAACAAGGGATGGGCAATAAATGCTGGCCCAGCAACGACACCCATGTCCCACGAGTGAGTAACAAAAATTACGACTAACCAAAGAAATGCTGATCATTGTTCAGTTCCCCTTCCGCATCAAACAATGAGTGGAATTTATATAGAGCATTCAATGCAGTAAAACCCTTCCAATGTGCTCTATAGCAGGGTCATCAAACAACATTTGAGGCTGCAGTAGAGGAGGTTGGTGGACCAAAGTTTGGTCCCTGATGTAGAGTTTAAGGAGGAGAGCGAGGTTTAGGGAGGGAATTCCAGACTTAGTGCCGTATTGCAGTCTCCAGCAGTGAGATGAAGGGAGTGTGTAGGAGGTGGTGTTGTGGGAGAACAAAGACCCCAAAGGATTCTGCAGATTGAGGTGGGTCAGACAAAACTGAGGAAATGGATAACTTTGAACACGAGAAGGAGGATTTCAAATCTAAATTTCAAGTAAAAAGTCAGAAGGCATTATAGACCATTGGGAACAGGGGATGACCAGTGAAAGAGATGTGTAAATCAGAATACAAGCTTTATGAAAATTACTGTCCTTAAAGATTACAGGTGTGGCCTTTGTGGATTTATGAGTTAACGTACTCTCAGTGCATTGCATAATTTTGGATTATTTGTTTAAACTCTTAGCTTGTTTTGTTTTGTCAAAACTGGGCATCTTTTCAATTGGTCAATGGCCTGTAGCAAGGTGTACCAGTTCAGGCTGACTGGGGAGCTGCGCAAACACATCCGCTCTCTCAGGCCAGCCATGTAGAAGAAACATTGAGGTTAACTCTGGCAGCTCAGTTGACTGCCACAGCCAAGATCAGCTCAACCAGGATTCCAGTCCCCTCGACTTTCCATGAGGGACTGGAATCTGAATTATGTTGATGGGTAATCCTGAGATACCCACGGAGAGATTTTCATTGGCTCAGGTCAGCTTCTAGGACAAAAGAACCAGTGACACGAGGAGAGGCCAGATGGAAGTTGCATTTATATTGTGCTGATTGCACCTCAGGGTCAGCTAACGTGAAATGTTAGGCGAAAATGAGGACTGCAGATGCTGGAAATCAGAGTCTCGTCTCAACTTGAAATGTTGGCAGCTCTCTGCATTTCAACAAAACCATTAAATTAATCTATTGAAATTCTGATTCGTCCCTAACTAGAGTATTGCACCCAGTTCAATTGGGGGGGGGGGGGGGGTTTACCTCAACTAAAGGTTCTCGAAAGAGGGAATTGCCTAAGTGGATGGTATGGTGGCTCAGTGGTTAGCCAGGGACCCAGGTTCAATTCTATCCTCAGGCAGCTGTCTGTGTGGAGTTTGCAAATTCACCCCGTGTCTGCGTGGATTTACTCCCATGGTCCAAAGATGTGCAGGTTAGGTGGACTGGCCATGCTAAATTGCCCAGGGTGTGCACCATGGGAAATGCAGGAATGGGGTTGGTCTAGGCGAGATGTTCATCAGCGGGATGGTGTGGACTTGATGGGTCGAATGGCCTGCTTCCACACTATAGGGATTACTTGAATTCTCAGGAAATCTGGAAATGTTAGGAACTGTATTCCAAATGGTGTAAAACTCTGCTGACCTTAGAATGTGCAAAATTCTGTGAGTGGTCTGGTCAAGAGAGCAATCCTCTGAATTTACGATTTCCCCGAGTGTGCTAGCTGCCTTCTCAAACAGCATCGTGATCATCTATTGATACTATCCCTGATCACTGGAAACCCTCTACAAAGTTTTCGGACATATACCGATAATCTCCCAACCTGGTAATAGTAGTTCCTGTTGGTATTTTCATCATGCGAGGGGATTAAACGATTGTAAATTTCTTACTTCTATTTTGTAAAGATTTTTTAAAAATAAGAAATGCTTTCTATGTTTAATAAAGTTATAAAAGAAAAGTACCAAGGCTGTTGTGTTGTTTTGTATTTCTTTCCTTGGAAATGGGGCTCATTTGTTCTTCTGCAAGACATATATTGCCAAGTGAACAACTAAAGGCCTGGATAAAGTGCTGCCTTATTCGCATTTTTTTCTTCCCCCGAGAGATGTCATGACTCTCCTCTGCAACAGGTGGAATTTGAACCTGGGTCTCCTGGCTCAGAGATATCGCCCCCATTTATCTCTCAGTCCCAACCCACAAGCCTCATTCCTGATGAAGGGCTTTTGCCCGAATGTTGATTCTCCTGCTCCTCAGATGCTGCCTGACCTGCTGTGCTTTTCCAGGACCACACTCTCGACTCTGATCTCCAGCCATCACGTTCTCCTGGCTCAGAGGTAGGGACACTACCACTGCCCCACAAGTAGCCCTACTTAAACCCTCTGTCTGAAGCACTCGCTGCCTGATGTAAACAGGTTTAAGAGCTAGAAAGTGGGCACCAGGATCTGAATCAGGAACACTGCCTCCTTTGCAACGCTGTGTATATCTAATTAATGGGTGGAAGGAGGCCATTCAGCCTACTGAGTCTGCACTGACCCTCCAAAGGGCATCCCACCCAGATCCACCCCCTTAACCAATCAGTGTAATCCTACATGTCCTCACCTGTAGGATGCACACTACAGGTAATTTAGCATGGCTAATCCACCCAGCCTGCACATCTATGGATTGTGGGAGGAAACCCACGCAGACACAGGGAGAATGTGCAAACTCCACACAGACAGTCACCGGAAGGTGGAATCGAACCCAGGTCCCTGGTGCCATGAGGCAGCAGTGCTAACCACCGTGCCACCCAGTAGAGAATTAAACAACAATCAACTCTGAATATGAAGAATCACTTGTCTTAACATCAAGATGTAGTTAATGGCATGACAGCAATTGGTAAAAGTTACATTGACCAGTTTGTCATAGTTACAGAGAGTAACTATGTCTCCGTCTCCACTAGGGGTCTTGTGCTCAACTCCTCATTCCCAACCCATGGACTGTGTGATATCATCAGGTTGGGCAGAGCTTAAAGCATTCAACATTAACCCTTTCAGCACCATTAGATTAGATTAGATTAGATTACTTACAATGTGGAAACAGGCCCTTCAGCCCAACAAGTCCACACCGACCCGCCGAAATACAACCCACCCAGACCCATTCCCCTACATTTACCCCTTCGCCTAACACTACGGGCAATTTAGCATGGCCAATTCACCTGACCTTGGACTGTGGGAGGAAACTGGAGCACCCGAAGGAAACCCCCTAGCCCTAACCCATCCAAGATTGGGCAGTCACCGAAATAATCAGGTCCTGATGACAAAGGTCACCCCTTATGGGGCTGGAGGTTAAAGCTCAGAGTTGACTGGGTGAAGACTCTGAGTAAGCCTGGGGCAGGAGCTTCTGAGATGCATTTGTCAATAAAAAGGAGAGTGAAAAGCCAATTGATTGAGAAGGTTCAACATTTGGCCTTCATTTACCTCTTGGCTCGCCTCAGGAATAGTGGTTTTTACATCAAATAAACACAGAGGAACAAACTCCACCTTTTTGTTGATATTAGATAAAAATTGTAGAACAAATGATTTGGAAATTACAGTTCTTTCCTCTGACAGCAACGTGTCCAAAACATGAATTTAAAAATCTTGTCCATGTTTTGTAAATCCCTCCAAGGGTATACAAAGTTAAAAATCACACAACACCAGCTAGTGCTTCCATATAAACCTGTTGGACTATAACCTGGTGTTGTGAGTTTTAACTTTGTACACCCCAGTCCAACACCGGCATCTCCAAATCATGACTTCCAAGGGTAAACCACCTTAACATCATCGTAACACTACCTTAACACTAAATTAACCTCACCTTCACACCATCTTAATCCCACTTTAAGATCATCATAACCACACCTTAACACCACTTCAACGTCATCATAACTCTACATTTACACCAAATTAACCCCACGTTAACGCCACCTTAGTCCAACTTTAAAATCATCATAACCCCACCTTAACACCACTTTAACACCACCTCTTATAGCATTGTAACTCAACCATCACTGTCTTACAGATGACCAAAGGAGCAGAGTGGGCCATTCAGCCCCTAGAGCCTGCTCCCACTATTCAGTTAGTTAATGGTTGATCTGATTGTGACCTCCAATCTGCATTCCGACCACGCCCTGGTTAGTTTTCATCTCCCTACCCCTTGCTGAGCAGAAATCTCTCCAGCTCTGCCTTCAAAATATTCATTAACCCTACTTCCACCACTTTCTCAGGAAGAGAATTCCAAAAACTCCTGACTCTCTGAAAGAAAATAAGTTCAGCTATCTCTGTTTCAGAAGGGTGAACCCTAATTTTTAAACACTTTTAGACTCCCCGATAAGAGGAAAGAGCCTCCCCCACATCAACCCTGTCCAGAGTCCTCAGGATCTTCTATCTTACCTTCAAGTCACCCCCAAAAAACCTCTAAATTCAAATGGAAGCATGCCCAGTTTGTCTAACCGTTTCCCATAACACAACCCACTCATTCCAGGTTTTAGCCCAATAAACCTTCACTGAGCTGCTTCCAATGAACTTGAATACATCCTTCCTTATGTAAAGAGACGGATATTAGGTGCATGAGTCCAGGTATTCATTAGATTAGATTCCCTACAGTGTGGAAACAGGCTCTTCGGCCCAACAAGTCCACAGTGACCCTCGGAAGAGTAACCCACCCAGACCCATTCCCCCTACCCCATATTTACCCCTGACTAATGCACCTAACACTGTGGGCAATTTAACATGGCCAACTCACCTGACCTGCATATCTTTGGATTGTGGGAGGAAACCCAAGCAGACACGGGGAGAATGTGCAAACTCCACACAGATAGTTGCCCAAGGCAGGAATCGAACCTGGGTCCCTGGCACTGTGAGGCAGCAGTGCTAACCACTGAGCCACCATGCTGCCCCAAATTCAGTTAATTCAGTATCCTGTTTAACTGAAGCATGAATTCCCTCTTACTCAATTGGTTTCCTTCCTACTCCAACAGGCTAGCTGTTGTAGATCTGTTCTGTGGAATTCCTTGCTAAATCTTTTCCTTATTTCTCAGACACCAATGCCCCTTAACTGTCAGTGTGTACTGGTCTTTATTACACCTTCTACCCTCCCAGATATCTGTGGCTTAATGGGAACAAGTCTGGCCATGATGATGATATCCATCAACATTCACTAAGAAGGGAGGAATGGAAGAGTTAAACCAGAGTTGTATGTAATCCAGAATTACAGAAATCCCTGAGAGTCAAGGCAGAGACACAGCAGAGTAAGGGCAGACTAACTGCGGCAGCCTCAGGAGTGAAGGACAGGCACCCAGACCCCATGGTTGCTGGAATCCGTGAAGGCAAAACCTAACTCAGGCTTGTGTCCTGAGTTAGCACAGACTTTGAAGACAGAAGTCACATCACAAACCCTTTCTTCAAACACTTTAATATACAGCCGTGATCCTTCCATCTGCAAACTTTCTTTAAAGTTAGAGCTGCATTTCGGGCCCAATTTATTTCTTAAAGCCCTCATATGTGCTGCCATGCCAACCGCTATCAGGTATTTTGCTGCCACCATCCTCTTTCCTCAACTGGGTCTAGAGGCCCTGCCTGTTAGAACATAAAACATAGAACACACAACACAGGACACACAACACAGGACACAGAACACACAATGCAGGACACAAGACACGGAACACAAGACACACAACACAGGACACAGAACACAGGACACAGACCACACAACACAGGACACAACACAGGACACAGAACACATAACACAGGACACAGAACACACAACACAGGACACACAACACAGGACACACAATACAGGACACACAACACACAACACAGGACACAAGACACACAACACAGGACACACAATACAGGACACACAACACACAACACAGGACACAGGACACAGGACACAGAACACACACCACAGAACACACAACACAGGACACACAACACAGGACACAGAACACAGAATACACAACACAGAACACAGGACACAGAACACAGGACACACAACACAGGACACATAACAAAGGACACACAACACAGGACACACAACACAGGACACAAAACACATAATGCAGGACACAAGACACAGAACACAAGACACACAACACACAACACAGGACACAGAACACAGGACACACAACACAGAACACAGAACACACAACACATGACACAGAACACAGGACACAGACCACACAACACAGGGCACAGAACACACAACACAGGACACAGAACACACAACACAGAACACGCAACACAGGACACACAACACACAACACAGGACATACAACACAGAACACAGAACACACAACACAGGACACAGAACACACAACACAGAACACACAACACAGGACACACAACACCCAACACAGGACACAGAACACAGAACACACAACACAGGACACAGACCACACAGCACAGAACACACAATACACAACACAGAACACACAATACAGGACACAGAACACACAACACATAACACAGAACACAGAACACAGAACACACAACACAGAACACACAACACAGGACACACAACACAGGACACAGAACACATAACAGAGGACACACAACACACAACACAGAACACACAACACACAACACAGGACACACAACACACAACACAGAACACACAACACAGGACACACAACACAGAACACACAACACAGGACACAGAACACACAACAGAGAACACACAACACATAATACACAACACACAACACAGAACACAAAACACACAACACAGAACAACCAACACAGAACACACAACACACAACGCAGGACACGGAACACACACCACAGAATACACAACACAGGACACACAACACCCAACACAGGACACAGAACACAGAACACACAACACAGGACACAGACCACACAGCACAGAACACACAATACACAACACAGAACACACAATACAGGACACAGAACACACAACACATAACACAGAACACAGAACACACAACACAGAACACACAACACAGAACACACAACACAGGACACACAACACAGGACACAGAACACATAACAGAGGACACACAACACACAACACAGAACACAGAACACACAACACAGGACACACAACACAGGACACACAACACACAACACAGAACACACAACACAGGACACAGAACACACAACAGAGAACACACAACACATAATACACAACACACAACACAGAACACAAAACACACAACACAGAACAACCAACACAGAACACACAACACACAACGCAGGACACGGAACACACACCACAGAATACACAACACAGAACACACAACACACAACACAGAATGCACAACACAGGACACAGAACACACAACACAGAACACACAACACAGGACACAGAACACACAACACAGGACACACAACACACAACACAGGACACAGGACACACAACACAGAACACACAACACAGGACACACAACACACAACACAGGACACAGGACACACAACACACAACACAGGACACACAACACAGAACACACTACATAGGACACCAACACAGGACACGGAACACACACCACAGAACACACAACACAGAACACACAACACACAACACAGGACACACAACACAGGACACAGGACACAGAACACACAACACAGGACACACAACACAGGATACAGGACACAGAACACACAACACAGGATACACAACACACAACACAGGACACAGGACACACAACACACAACACAAGATACAGAACACACAACACAGGCACCGGAACACACACCACAGAACACACAACACACAACACAGGACACACAACACAGAACACAGGACACAGAACACACAACACAGGACACGGAACACACACCACAGAACACACAACACAGAACACACAACACACAACACAGAACACAGGACACAGGACACAGAACACAGGACACAGGACACAGAACACAGGACACAGGACACGGAACACACACCACAGAACACACAACACACAACACAGGACACACAACACACACCACAGAACACACAACACACAACACAGGACACAGGACACAGAACACACAACACAGGACACACAACATAGAACACAGGACACAGAACACACAACACAGGACACGGAACACACACCACAGAACACACAACACACAACACAGGACACAGGACACAGAACACACAACACAGGACACACAACATAGAACACAGGACACAGGACACAGAACACACACCACAGAACACACAACACACAACACAGAACACAGGACACAGAACACACACCACAGAACACAGAACACAGGACACACAACACAGGACACACGACAGAGGACACACAACACAGGACACAGAACACAGGACACAGACCACACAACACAGGATACAGAACACACAACACAGAACACAGGACACAGGACACACAACACAGGACACAGAACACACAACACAGGACACAGAACACAGAACACACAACACAGGGCACACAACACAGGACACAGAACACAGAACACAGGACACAGAACACACAACACAGAACACACAACACAGGACACAGAACACAGAACACATAACACACAACATAGAACACACAACACAGAACACAGAACACAGAACACACAACACAGAACACACAACACAGGACACACAACACACAACACACAACACAGAACACACAACACAGGACACAGAACACAGAACACACAACACAGAACACACAACACACAACACAGAACACACAACACAGGACACTCAACACAGAACACAGGACACAGAACACACAACACAGAACACAGAACACAGGACACAGAACACAGGACACACAACACAGGACACAGGACACAGAACACAGAACACACAACACAGGACACAGAACACAGGACACACAACACAGGACACACAACACAGGACACACAACACAGGACACACAACACACAACACAGGACACAGAACACAGGACACAGAACACAGGACACAGAACACAGGACAGTATAGCACAGAAACGGGCCCTCTGGCGCACTATGATGTGCCAAACATGACACCAAATTAAATGCATCCCTTCTGCCTGCCCTTGCTCCATATCCCTCCATTCCTTGTATATTTATGTCTAATCTAAAGGTTTCTTAAATGTTCCCATTGTACAGGTCATTCTGCTATAACGCATATTTCATCAAAGCATAATGCAACTGACCAATAGGGGACACTGTTTCTAAAGCACAAAATTTTAAAACATGTACTGGCTATAGTGCAATTGCATCACCACCACTGAGTGTAATTTGTAGTGCATGATTCTTGTAGGGTGCACCGTCACACAGAAATGCAACTATTGCGCTATAGAAGAAATAACTGTATCTGCCATGACCAACACCCCTAGCAGTACGTTCCAGACTCTCAGTGTATTAACCTTGCCTCTCACATTGCCTTTGAACTTTCCCCCAGCTCACCTTAAATGCATCCCCTAGTATTAGTCATTCCAGTGCTGGGAACAAGATCCTAACAGTCAATCCTATCTATGCATCTCATAATTTTATAGACATCTACCAAGTCACCTTGGTTGTAGGAACACTCGTGAGTCTTAAAGCAAAGCTAGCAATTAGGAACAAACTTCATGAGTGAGATACACATTCTTACTAACTTTCTGAAACGACATAGCAAATACACTCTACAGATTTTAAGCTTTCTGACTTTTGTCACCTAAGTTCACATGACATTATCAGATTGAGTACAATCTGTTGTATAAGATAATGGTTCTGAACGGGTTAATGTTACTAGTTACATTGAGTCAGACATAACATGTCTGGCTCCTGATAGGTTTTATGCATAATTAGGCCTAGCAGTCATTGTAACTTGTAGCGACTGTGATCCTGTCATAAATGACATAGAGTCATAGAGATGTACAGCACGGAAACAGACCCTTAGGTCCAACCCGTCCATGCCGACCAGATATCCCAACCCAATCTAGTCCCACCTGCCAGCACCCGGCCCATATCCCTCCAAACCCTTCCTACTCATATACACATCCCAAATGCCTCTTAAATGTTACAATTGTACCAGCCTCCACCACTTCCTCTGGCAGCTCATTCCATACACGCACCACCCTCTGTGTGAAAATGTTGCCCCTTAGGTCTCTTTTATATCTTTCCCCTCTCACCGTAAACCTATGCCCTCTAGTTCTGGACTCCCCCACCCCAGGGAAAAGACTTTGTCTATTTATCCTATCCTTGCCCCTGATAATTTTGTAAACCTCTATAAGCCTTGTTAAGACTCCCAAGTGGTAACTCATGTATCATTACTAATTAGATTAACCTTTAGAGTCAGCCTGGAAAGGAGAATTGGTTTCAGGACTCTATTCCAGCCACAATAGACAACAGAGCTTAATGTAGTCTCAAATATTAAACATTTCAGAAACATTATCATACATAGAAGGGACTCCACGCTGCAGAAACCGACCATAAATCTCGCATTCCTGGTGCCGTACTGTAGGAAGACTGCAATGTCAGAGGAGCTGTCTTTCAGAGGAGAATTGAGGTCTTCCCTATCCTCCAATCGCAAGAATCAAAGAAGAGGAGGGGCGTTCTCTCCACTGTCCTAGTACCTCGATCAACATCACAAGGTTAGATCATCAAGCTGGGATCTTGCTGAGCACAAATTGGTTGCCATGTTTCAGACAATTTGTTTACATTCATTCACAGGATGAGGGCATCGCTGGTCAGGCCAGCATTTATTGCTCATCCCTAATTACCCAGAGGGCAACTAAAAGCTAACCACATTGCTGTGGGTCTGGAGTCACATGTAGGCCAGACCAGGTAAGAGAATGGCAGCTTTCTTCCCTAAAGGACATGGCTCCAGAGATAACACTTCAGAAAGTTCTTCATTGACTGTGATGTATGATAGGATGTTCTGGGTCATGAAATGCACTATGGAAATGCACAGCTCCATTTTTCTTCCTCTGGATAGACTCCTCACCACTTTCCCCCAGCCCATCCCTCCCCTTCACAGCTCACCAACAACCCTCAGACTCTCTGTACCACACAGGAGAACTCAGGGTTCACAGGCTGGTGATATTCAGAGGTAACAACAACAGCTTGCATTTGGATAGTGCTGCAGTTGAGCTGAGCATGCTCCCCATCTACAGACATGCTAACTCACGATTCCGTTTCAGGAGAGACCCTCAAATCTACGATTGAGTCCCCACAACTTTACATCAAGGTTATCATCACAAACCTGTCTTCAGAATATAACAAGGTCGCTATGTGGGTGTGGTCACCGAGAATGCATCTTCCTAGTAAAGGGCTTTGGATGAGTACTTGACATGGAAGGCCTTGCAGGGTGATGGGGAGTAAACCTGAAGACAAATGTACACTTCTGTAATACAGACACAATGGCTGAATGGTCACCATCTGTATCACTCTCTGGTTTAGAAAAGAACACAGCCAGCGATCAAAGAGTATTGGAGGGGCTACAGGTGGTTCCAAAGATAGGGAGAGGTGTAGGGGCTAGAGGAGGTTACAGAGATAGGGAGAGGTGAATGGGCTGGAGGTGGTTACAGAGATAGGGAGAGGTGTATGGGCTGGAGAAGGTTACAGAGATAGGGAGAGGTGTAGGGGCTGGAGGAGGTTACAGAGATAGGGAGAGGTGTAGGGGCTGGAGGAGGTTACAGAGATAGGGAGAGGTGTAGGGGCTGGAGGAGCTTACAGAGATTGGGAGAGGTGTCGGGGCTGGAGGAGGTTACAGAGATAGGGAGAGGTGTAGGGGCTGGAGGAGCTTACAGAGATTGGGAGACATGTAGGGGCTGGAGGAGGTTACAGAGATAGGGAGGGGTGTAGGGACTGAAGGAGGTTACAGAGATTGGGAGAGGTGTAGGGGCTGGAGGAGGTTACAGAGATAGGGAGAAGTGTCGGGGCTGGAGGAGGTTACAGAGATAGGGAGAGGTGTCGGGGCTGGAGGAGGTTACAGAGATAGGGAGGGGAATAGGGGCTGGAGGAAGTTACAGATATAGGGAAAGATGTTGGAGGTCTGGAATGCACTGCCTGGGGTGGGGGGAGAGTGTTGAGGTGGGAAACCTCACAACCTTTAAAAAAAATTCAAATGAGCACTTTAAGTGTCATAACATTCAAGGTCCTGGGCCTAGTGCTGGAAGGTGGGATTATTATCAGTAGTAGTATATTTTGGCATTACAGATCCAAATGACTGGAGGTCCTTTATGATGTTATGACAAGGACAAAATTATGGATATCACATTCCAGCTGCTTATTTTTTGCCAGTTGGGGGAAGGACAGAATAGCCCATGGGATTATTCACAACCATAAACAAATACTGAATTCCCAGTGTGAAAACATGTGCTGTCATCTTGTCACTGTCAATGCTTTGAGTAGTGGTTCATAAGCAGGAATCCAGCACATGGGCACCCACTTGTGGCAGAAAGGTGTATGGCATAAAATTTGTTCATTCTTGGAGCGTCAGTGTCATTGGCCAGCATCTATCATCCATCCTGAATTGGCCCTTGAGAAGATGGATTTGAGAGTCAGTCCTTTGGAGTGGAGGTAGACCCATGCATTCCAGGATTCTGGCCCAGCAACACTGAAGGAAAGGTGGTATATTTCCAAGTCAGGGTGGTGTGTGATTCCTCATAGAATCCCCACAATGTGGGGGCAGGCCATTCAGCCCATCAAGTCCACACAAACCCTCTGGAGGGCATTCCTCCCTATCCCATAACCCACAGCCCACAGAACCTGCACATCTTTGGACCGTGGGAGGAAATCGGAGCACCCGGAGGAAACCCATGCAGACACGAGGAGAATGTACAGACTCCACACAGGCAGTCACCCCAAGGCTGGAATTGAACCCAGGTCCCTGGCTCTGTGAGGCAGCAGTGCTAACCACTGAGCCATCGTGCTAATCCAGATTGGAGTGGAATTTTCAGGAGTTTGCATTCCTGTGCCCTTGATCTTCTAGATGGCAGTGGTCGCGGCTTTGGAAGGTGCTGTCTGAGGAGCCTTGGTGAATTGCCAACATTACTGGAAAAGCCAGGAGTTCCTCTGCACCACTCAGAACAACCAATAATGGCTTCCTGTGTTTAATGTCAAACATTAAACCACATGGAAAAACCACATGGGGCTACTTCATGAGAGGCATTTGAAGTCAACTCTGATGTCTTTTTTTTTGACCAACATCAACTACCAACTTGCATTTACATAGCACCTTTGACAGAGTAAGATGTCCCAAGATTATAACCAAACAGAATTTAACATTCAGTCGCATTAGGTTATGTTAGGTGACTGTTGATTAGAGATTAGATTCCCTACAGTGTGGAAACAGGCCCTTCAGCCCAACAAGTCCACACTGACCCTCTGAAAAGTAACTCACCCAGACCCACTTTCCTCCACCTAATACTACAGGAATTTAGCATGGCCAATTCATCTGGCCTGCACATTTTTGGATTGATGGAGGAAACCCACACAGACACAGGGAGAATGTGCAAACTCCACACAGACAGTAGACCAAGGCTGGAATCGAACCCAGGTCTCTGGCCGTGCCACCCCAAGATGACTAAGATCCTGCTCAAAGCAGTGAGTTTTAAATGAGGAGAGTGAAAGGGGTAGGGAGGGAATTTTAAAGCCTCAGATTTTAGAAATGGTTTCATTGGATGTGGGCGTTGCTGACAAGGCCAGCATTTGTTGCACATGCCTCTTGGCCCACTGGGCCATTTCAGAGGGCAGTTACGATGAGGGACTCGAGGGGAATAGAGTCAAAATGAGGCCAGACCATGGAAGGACAGCAGATTTCCTTTCCTGAAGGATGTTACATGGGTCTTTGCAACAAACACTTCCTGGTCACTATTACTGAGACGAGTTTTTACAAGGAGATCCATTAACTATCCTCAAATTGCACCAACTACCTGGGTAGGATTATGAACCTGTGTCCCCAATCTGTGGCACAGAGACAAATATTGACTGGGCTTGGAGGACCATCAACTCAATGAACGATGCTCTTTGGTCTGCCTGAAACTTGTTGATCTTCCAGAGCAAGGAGTTGACCCTGAGCGAGTGATGCAGACTGGTACATTCCAAGGTCCAGGACCACGTGCTGAGGGAAGCACTAAAGCCTGGGGCAGCTGCTGCCAAGGCACAGTGGGGAAAGGCCACCTTCTGAGGTCTCTCTGCCAAAGTTAAATAAGACCATAAGACATAGGAGCAGAAATTAGGCCATTCAGTCCATCGTGTCTGCTCCACGATTCAGTCACTGCTAAGTTTCTCAACCCCATTCTTCTGCTTTCTCCCTGTAACCCTGAACCCCTTGACAATCAAGAACCTATCTATCTCCATCTTAAATATACTCAATGACCTGGCTTCCACAGCCTTCTGTGGCAATGGACAAGGTCACAACTCTCTGGCTGAAGATGTTTCTCCTTATCTCCATTCTAAGAGGTCTTCTCTTTACTCTAAGGCTGTGCCCTTGGGTCCTAATCTCTCCTACCAATGGAAACATCTTCACAAGGGACTCAGGTTCGATTCCAGCCACAGGTGACTGTCTGTGTGGAGTTTGCACATTCTCCTCGCGTCTGCTTGGGTTTCCTCCGGGTGCTCCAGTTTCCTCCCACAGTGCATAGATGTGCAAATTAGGTGACTTGGCCATGCTAAATTGCCCATAGTGTCCAGGGATGTGTAGGTTAAGTGCATTAGTCAGGGAGATATAGGGGAGGGGAATAGAGGTGGGTGAGTTACTCTTCGGAGGGTTGGTGTGGACTTGTTGGGCCAAATGGCCTGTTTCGATTATGATCTATGATGAACATCCACTCTGTTCAGTATTCTGTAAGTTTCAATTAGATCCCCCCTCATCCTTCTAACTGGGGAGAATTGGGGTCAGTTGACTTATCAGACCTTCCTGGTGCCTCAAGTACATGTAAACATAGTCTTGGTCAAGTAAGAGATGTCTTTAGTTTATTCGGATAGAGTCAAATTCCAATGTTTGTGTGTTTGCATCTATACATAACAAAACTGCACTTGTGACAATTTTTTATGCATAAAGTATATTTTTGAAATATAAAAATAAATCAGTCTGTGCCTCTGAATTTCCCCAATCCAGTCTCATATTACTATCACACTATAACCTTCCCACCACTAATGGGGAAGTGATATGCCTGAGATGTAGAAGAGGCCAGAGTTAGTGAAGTGCAAAGATCTCAAGAGTTGTAGGGACAGAAGGAACTTACAGAGATATCTGGGGTATAGGGGCTGGAAGAGGTTACAGAAATATAGAGAGTTATAGGGGATGAGGAGATTACAGAGTTATGGAGGGTTACAGGGGGTGGAAGAGCTTAGAGAGATTAAGAGGGTTTCGGCACTGAAGAAGGTACAGTATATAGAGGGTTATAAGGGATAGAGGAGGTTACAGTGATAAAGAGTGTTTTAGGTGATGGAGGAATGGAGGATGGAGGAATGAAGGGGTGTAGGGGGTTGGAGGAAGTTACAGAGGTAGGGAGGGACATAGTGGCTGAAGGAGGTTACAGAGGTAGGGAGGGGCATAGTGGCTGGAGGAGGTTACAGAGGTAGGGAGGGGCATAGTGGCTGGAGGAGGTTACAGAGGTAGGGAGGGGCATAGTGGCTGGAGGAGGTTACAGAGGTAGGGAGGGGCATAGTGGCTGGAGGAGGTTACAGAGGTAGGGAGGGACATAGTGGCTGAAGGAGGTTACAGAGGTAGGGAGGGGCATAGTGGCTGAAGGAGGTTACAGAGGTAGGGAGGGGCATAGCGGCTGGAGGAGGTTACAGAGGTAGGGAGGGGCATAGCGGCTGGAGGAGGTTACAGAGGTAGGGAGGGGCATAGTGGCTGGAGGAGGTTACAGAGGTAGGGAGGGGCATAGTGGCTGGAGGAGGTTACAGAGATAGGGAGGGGCATAGTGGCTGGAGGAGGTTACAGAGGTAGGGAGGGGCATAGTGGCTGGAGGAGGTTACAGAGGTAGGGAGGGGCATAGTGGCTGGAGGAGGTTACAGAGGTAGGGAGGGGCATAGTGGCTGGAGGAGGTTACAGAGGTAGGGAGGGGCATAGTGGCTGGAGGAGGTTACAGAGGTAGGGAGGGGCATAGTGGCTGGAGGAGGTATGAAGTTAAATACAGTGGATATTGAAAGAGAGTTGAATGTTCCGGTGCATTGATCTTTCAAACACCAGGACTAGATGCAGAATGCTAATGGAATGTTGGCCTTTATTTCTAAGGGACTTGAATACAAGGATGCAGAGGTGATGCTGCCGTTCTACAGAATGCTGGTTCAACCCCACCTGGAGCACTGAGAGCAGGCCTGGTCAGCTCAGGGAGGATAGATTGGAGGGAGTATCCAAAGAAAGTTTACAAGAATGATCCATGGACGTCAGGGGGTAGGTTGTGTGGAGAGATTTTGCAAATTAGGCTTGATTCTTCTGGAAATTTAGAAAGTTAAGGGGTGACCTGATCAAACCCTACAAGACATTAACAGGGAAAGACGGGATAGATGAAAATAAACCATTTCCACGGGTTGGAGATTATGGAACTAGGGGTATAGTCTGAGAATTAGGGCCAGACTGCTCAGGAGAGATGTTAGAAAGCATTTCAACACACAAAGGATGGGAGAGGTTTGGAACTCTCTCCCACAGACAGCAGCGGATGTTGGGCCAGTTGTTAATTTTACATCAGAGATTGATTTCTTTTTTTAATCAGCAAACATGTTCAGGCAGGTAATTGGAGTGAGGTCACAGGTCAGCCAGAATCTCATTGAAGGGAATAGGATCGAGGGGGTGAATGGCCTACTCCTGTTCCTATACTCCAAGGAACAATTTTAATTCCATGATGATTGGAGAAGGGTCACTGGACTGGAAACGTTCACTTTGGTTTCTCTCGGTAGGTGCTGAGTTTCTCCAGCAATTTCAGATTTTGTTTCAGATCTTCAATATCCGCAGTACTTTGGTTTATTAATTCCACAGTGGGATTTGGACTTCAGTCTCCAACCAGAAGCATAAATACTTTGGTACTGCCGCCCCAGGGTATGTGATTTGTTTATTGTCTGTCGACATTAAACAGTTCCGGATCCCTTTAAGAGCAGAACCCGGAAGCCGGCCGGCTGCTTTTCCCCTCACTCTGTGTCAGTTTCATTGTAAGAACTTGCTGATAGTTTCAGAAGTTTGGAATGGAGCTTCGGAAGTTTGAAACTTCTCTTTCCTGACCTCTCCAGCAACTCAGGGAAACTTTGTCAAGTATTTCCGAAGAAAGAAAACAGTTCTCAGACGTTCGGAGCAGTGTGTTCCCTGGTGAGTGTCCTGCTCCCTGGGTGTGTTCCCTGGAGGTTATTCCTTTTGTGTTTGTAAAAGGGGAGAATAATAACCCGCAGTCTGACTGAGCTCAGCTTGTCTCCCTCAGGACTCAGGGCAACCTCGGCTTCCCCGCTTTCCTGGCGGGTCCTGTTTTACTCTTGGCTCTTCCTCTCCCCCTTTTGTCTCTCACATTTTTTCTGTCTTTTTTTGTTTTTCTCCACCCCAATTTTCTCTCGCTGCCAATGCCAATTCTTTCTCTCTCTCCCCCCTTCCCTGTTCCCCCCCCCCTCGCGCTCTCTCCCCCTGTACCCGACCCCCCCTCTCCCTGTTCCCCGACCCCCCTCCCTCCCCCTCCCCCCCGGCCCCCCTCTCCCTCCCTGTTCCCCGACCCCTCCCATCTCCCCCTCCCTGTTCCCCGACCCCCCCCATCTCCCCCTCCCTGTTCCCCGACCCCCCCCATCTCCCCCTCCCTGTTCCCCGACCCCCCTCTCTCCCCCTCCCTGTTCCCCGACCCCCCTCTCTCCCCCTCCCTGTTCCCCGACCCCCCTCTCTCCCCCTCCCTGTTCCCCGACCCCCCTCTCTCCCCCTCCCTGTTCCCCGACCCCCCCCATCTCCCCCTCCCTGTTCCCCCGACCCCCCTCCCTCCCCCTCCCCCCCGGCCCCCCTCCCCCTCCCTGTTCCCCGACCCCCCTCCCCCTCCCTGTTCCCCGACCCCCCTCTCTCCCCCTCCCTGTTCCCCGACCCCCCTCTCTCCCCCTCCCTGTTCCCCGACCCCCCTCTCTCCCCCTCCCTGTTCCCCGACCCCCCTCTCTCCCCCTCCCTGTTCCCCGACCCCCCTCTCTCCCCCTCCCTGTTCCCCGACCCCCCTCTCTCCCCCTCCCTGTTCCCCGACCCCTCTCCCCCTCCCTGTTCCCCGACCCCCCTCCCCCTCCCTGTTCCCCGACCCCCCTCTCTCCCCCTCCCTGTTCCCCGACCCCCCTCTCTCCCCCTCCCTGTTCCCCGACCCCCCTCTCTCCCCCTCCCTGTTCCCCGACCCCCCTCTCTCCCCCTCCCTGTTCCCCGACCCCCCTCTCTCCCCCTCCCTGTTCCCCGACCCCCCTCTCTCCCCCTCCCTGTTCCCCGACCCCCCTCTCTCCCCCTCCCTGTTCCCCGACCCCCCTCTCTCCCCCTCCCTGTTCCCCGACCCCCCTCTCTCCCCCTCCCTGTTCCCCGACCCCCCCATCTCTCACTCGCTGTTCCCCGACCCCCCATCTCTCCCTGCCTGTTCCCCGACCCCCCCATCTCTCCCTCCCTGTTCCCCGACCCCCCCCATCTCTCCCTCCCTGTTCCCCGACCCCCCCCCATCTCTCCCTCCCTGTTCCCCGACCCCCCCCCCCATCTCTCCCTCCCTGTTCCCCGACCCCCCTCCCTGTTCCCCGACCCCCTCCCTGTTCCCCGACCCCCCTCCCTGTTCCCCGACCCCCCTCCCTGTTCCCCGACCCCCTCCCTGTTCCCCGACCCCCCTCCCTGTTCCCCGACCCCCCTCCCTGTTCCCCGACCCCCCTCTCTCTCCCCGACCCCCCTCTCTCTCCCCGACCCCCCTCTCTCTCCCCGACCCCCCTCTCTCTCCCCGACCCCCCTCTCTCTCCCCGACCCCCCTCTCTCTCCCCGACCCCCCTCTCTCTCCCCGACCCCCCTCTCTCTCCCCGACCCCCCTCTCTCTCCCCGACCCCCCTCTCTCTCCCCGACCCCCCTCTCTCTCCCCGACCCCCCTCTCTCTCCCCGACCCCCCTCTCTCTCCCCGACCCCCCTCTCTCTCCCCGACCCCCCTCTCTCTCCCCGACCCCCCTCTCTCTCCCCGACCCCCCTCTCTCTCCCCGACCCCCCTCTCTCTCCCCGACCCCCCTCTCTCTCCCCGACCCCCCTCTCTCTCCCCGACCCCCCTCTCTCTCCCCGACCCCCCTCTCTCTCCCCCTCCCTGTTCCCCGACCCCCCTCTCTCCCCCTCCCTGTTCCCCGACCCCCCTCTCTCCCCCTCCCTGTTCCCCGACCCCTCTCTCTCTCCCCCTCCCTGTTCCCCGACCCCCCTCTCTCTCCCCCTCCCTGTTCCCCGACCCCCCTCTCTCTCCCCCTCCCTGTTCCCCGACCCCCCTCTCTCTCCCCCTCCCTGTTCCCCGACCCCCCTCTCTCCCCCTCCCTGTTCCCCGACCCCCTCTTTCCCCTCCCTGTTCCCCGACCCCCCTCTTTCCCCCTCCCTGTTCCCCGACCCCCCCATCTCTCACTCGCTGTTCCCCGACCCCCCCATCTCTCCCTCCCTGTTCCCCGACCCCCCATCTCTCCCTCCCTGTTCCCCGACCCCCCCCCATCTCTCCCTCCCTGTTCCCCGACCCCCCCCATCTCTCCCTCCCTGTTCCCCGACCCCCCCCCCCATCTCTCCCTCCCTGTTCCCCGACCCCCCCCCCATCTCTCCCTCCCTGTTCCCCGACCCCCCCTCCCTGTTCCCCGACCCCCCTCCCTGTTCCCCGACCCCCCTCCCTGTTCCCCGACCCCCCTCTCCCTGTTCCCCGACCCCCCCTCCCTGTTCCCCGACCCCCCCTCCCTGTTCCCCGACCCCCCCTCCCTGTTCCCCGACCCCCCTCCCTGTTCCCCGACCCCCCTCCCTGTTCCCCGACCCCCCCTCCCTGTTCCCCGACCCCCCCTCCCTGTTCCCCGACCCCCCCTCCCTGTTCCCCGACCCCCCCTCCCTGTTCCCCGACCCCCCCTCCCTGTTCCCCGACCCCCCCTCCCTGTTCCCCGACCCCCCCCCCTGTTCCCCGACCCCCCTCCCTGTTCCCCGACCCCCCTCCCTGTTCCCCGACCCCCCCTCCCTGTTCCCCGACCCCCCTCCCTGTTCCCCGACCCCCCTCCCTGTTCCCCGACCCCCCTCCCTGTTCCCCGACACCCCTCTCTCTCCCCGACACCCCTCTCTCTCCCCCTCCCTGTTCCCCGACCCCCCTCCCTGTTCCCCGACCCCCCTCTCTCCCCCTCCCTGTTCCCCGACCCCTCTCTCTCCCCCTCCCTGTTCCCCGACCCCCCTCTCTCTCCCCCGACCCCCCTCTCTCTCCCCCTCCCTGTTCCCCGACCCCCCTCTCTCCCCCTCCCTGTTCCCCGACCCCCCTCTCTCCCCCTCCCTGTTCCCCGACCCCCTCCCTGTTCCCCGACACCCCTCCCTGTTCCCCGACACCCCTCTCTCTCCCCGACACCCCTCTCTCTCCCCCTCCCTGTTCCCCGACCCCCCTCCCTGTTCCCCGACCCCCCTCTCTCCCCCTCCCTGTTCCCCGACCCCTCTCTCTCCCCCTCCCTGTTCCCCGACCCCCCTCTCTCTCCCCCGACCCCCCTCTCTCTCCCCCTCCCTGTTCCCCGACCCCCCTCTCTCCCCCTCCCTGTTCCCCGACCCCCCTCTCTCCCCCTCCCTGTTCCCCGACCCCCCTCTCTCCCCCTCCCTGTTCCCCGACCCCCCTCTCTCCCCCTCCCTGTTCCCCGACCCCCCTTTCTCTCCCCCTCCCTGTTCCCCGACCCCCCTCTCTCTCCCCCTCCCTGTTCCCCGACCCCCCTCTCTCTCCCCCTCCCTGTTCCCCGACCCCCCTCTCTCTCCCCCTCCCTGTTCCCCGACCCCCCTCTCTCTCCCCGACCCCCCTCTCTCTCCCCCTCCCTGTTCCCTGACCCCCCTCTCTCTCCCCCTCCCTGTTCCCCGACCCCCCTCTCTCTCCCCCTCCCTGTTCCCCGACTCCCCTCTCTCTCCCCCTCCCTGTTCCCCGACTCCCCTCTCTCTCCCCCTCCCTGTTCCCCGACCCCCCTCTCTCTCCCCCTCCCTGTTCCCCGACCCCCCTCTCTCTCCCCCTCCCTGTTCCCCGACCCCCCTCTCTCTCCCCCTCCCTGTTCCCCGACCCCCCTCTCTCTCCCCCTCTCTCTCCCCCTCCCTGTTCCCCGACCCCCCTCTCTCTCCCCCTCCCTGTTCCCCGACCCCCCTCTCTCTCCCTCTCTCCCCCGACCCCCCTCTCTCCCCCGACCCCCCTCTCTCCCCCGACCCCCCCTCTCTCCCCCGACCCCCCCTCTCTCCCCCGACCCCCCCCTCTCTCCCCCGACCCCCCCCTCCTCTCCCCCGACCCCCCCCTCTCTCCCCGACCCCCCCCTCTCTCCCCCGACCCCCCCCTCTGTCCCCCGACCCCCCCCTCTCTCCCCCGACCCCCCCCTCTCTCCCCCCGACCCCCCCCTCTCTCCCCCGACCCCCCCTCTCTCCCCCGACCCCCCCTCTCTCCCCCGACCCCCCCTCTCTCCCCCGACCCCCCCTCTCTCCCCCGACCCCCCCTCTCTCCCCCGACCCCCCCTCTCTCCCCCGACCCCCCCTCTCTCCCCCGACCCCCCCTCTCTCCCCCGACCCCCCTCTCTCCCCCGACCCCCCTCTCTCCCCCGACCCCCCTCTCTCCCCCGACCCCCCTCTCTCCCCCGACCCCCCTCTCTCCCCCGACCCCCCTCTCTCCCCCGACCCCCCTCTCTCCCCCGACCCCCCTCTCTCCCCGACCCCCCTCTCTCCCCCGACCCCCCTCTCTCCCCCTCCCTGATCCCCGACCCCCTCTCTCCCCCTCCCTGTTCCCCGACCCCCCTCTCTCCTCCTCCCTGTTCCCCGACCCCCCTCTCTCCTCCTCCCTGTTCCCCGACCCCCCTCTCTCCTCCTCCCTGTTCCCCGACCCCCCTCTCTCCCCCTCCCTGTTCCCCGACCCCCCTCCCTCCCCCTCCCCCCCGGCCCCCCTCCCCCTCCCTGTTCCCCGACCCCCCCCTCTCCCCCTCCCTGTTCCCCGACCCCCCCCTCTCCCCCTCCCTGTTCCCCGACCCCCCCCTCTCCCCCTCCCTGTTCCCCGACCCCCCTCTCTCCCCCTCCCTGTTCCCCGACCCCCCTCTCTCCCCCTCCCTGTTCCCCGACCCCCTCTCTCCCCCTCCCTGTTCCCCGACCCCCCCTCTCTCCCCCTCCCTGTTCCCCGACCCCCCTCTCTCCCCCTCCCTGTTCCCCGACCCCCCTCTGTCCCCCTCCCTGTTCCCCGTTCCCCGACCCCCCTCTGTCCCCCTCCCTGTTCCCCGTTCCCCGACCCCCCTCTCTCCCCCTCCCTGTTCCCCGACCCCCCTCCCTCCCCCTCCCCCCCGGCCCCCCTCCCCCTCCCTGTTCCCCGACCCCCCTCTCTCCCCCTCCCTGTTCCCCGACCCCCCTCTCTCCCCCTCCCTGTTCCCCGTTCCCCGACCCCCCTCTCTCCTCCTCCCTGTTCCCCGACCCCCCTCTCTCCCCCTCCTGTTCCCCGACCCCCCTCTCTCCCCGACCCCCCTCTCTCCC